>NW_010540697.1:0-5149 GCF_000687285.1 Phaethon lepturus
TGACCTTCAGGAGCGGCCGCAGTCGGCCGCCAGCCCTGCTGAGGGCGGCTGAGCAAGGCCATTAGGGGTGTCGGGTGTCTGCGATGCCCTTACACGTGATGCCCATCCCCGCATTTGGTTAATTATTAATGGGGTCCGCGTTGCTGCCGAGGGGGCACACAGCCAGGCTAACCCGGCACCGCCGCACTGTGCAGTGACTGCTGCCAGAACTGCATCTCCCAGCGGAGTACGGCCCTTCCCGCAGCAGCCCCCAAAAAAATGCCTGCGGCGCAGCAGCGAGGCAGCCCTCGGAGCAGGGAATCCCACATCCCACGGAGGAACTGTGCCACCAGCCAGGGACAAACACGCGTTCACAATAACGCCTCTCTTTTCTCCCCTGCAGACTTTGTGCCTTTTTTTCTCTTCTTCTTCTCTCCTCCTGGCTTTGCCATATGCAATAAGTAGTAAATAAAGAACACTGATGTAAAAAAAAAGAAAAAAGGGATCAAGGGAAAGGCTGGGAATCCTTTCCCTGGAATCTCACTCACACCAGCCCCGGGGCTCCAGGGCTCCCCGCGCGTGTGGTTTGCAGGGCTGTGGGGCTGCCTGCTCTGCGCCGTTGATGCTGCAGCCGGGAAAGCACCAGCGAGCCCAGCTGGTGTGAAGGTATGGGGATGCCACGCAAGGCCATGATGGGGACTAGAGGAAGGGAGTGACTTGGACAGGCACAAGGGGTGACTCCCACTCCTAGAAACACATTCAAAGCACTGTTTGGGTGTTTTACAATATTTTCCGCCAACGGGTCTCATGCAAGCAGCCCCAGTTTGGCTTTCAGATGCTGTTTGAGTGGCTGGGGGGAAAAGAAAAAAAAGATTTCTGAATTTCAGTAAGACTCCCCTTATCTCAGCCTCCTCCATCAAGGCTCCTCCCCTTTCTCTGCCCTCCCGCCTCCTTCACGCAATGATTTACATGGTAGCGACCTCTTCAGCCCAGGGTTAAATGAGGAATTTGCACCAGTGCCCAGCTACTGGATTGCTTTTGTACTGGGTTGCTTTTGGGGCGGGGGGGCAGGGGCCGGGGGTCTGCCCCAGCCCCCTGCCCACAGCAAGGGTGCAGCAGGGAACCACGCTGACTAATGCAGGCGAAGCCATGGGGAGAGCCCTGGCTGATGGGGCGTGGGGTGGCCACCCCAAGGCCACCCAGCGCACCGGTGTGTGTGGGGCGCGTGGACGGCACGAGCCTCCCCGTGGGACCGCTCAAGCTTGGCTCTCAGCGCTGCTTCTTCCCTGCTCTTGCCAGATGGTGACTGGTGCAGAAAGGCAGAAATGTTTAGTAGATATTTCTGTTCTGTATTTGGAATGAAGCGGGAGGATATATTCATCTCCAGATGATACTGTGGATGGAATATAAATCCTGCCATCTGTAACAATGGGGGATGTGAGGCATGATCTCCTCGAATTCAGCATTTGCAGATCATTCGGACAGCTGATGCTCAAGAGTCTAGAAGGAACTAGCTCAAGCCAATGCTATGGTTTAAAAGATGTCAGAAAAATGGGCAAATGCCAAAAGACTGGAGAAATGTCAGTGTCGTTCCAGTGTTTAGAAAAATTTAAAGGCACAGCCCAGAGACCTGCACATCAATTGGTTGGTTCATGGTTTTTTGTGGGGTCTTTTTTTGGACAGACTTACAGGCAGGCGTACCAATATAGCAAACTTGGATTTCCTCAAAGCATTTTGCTTATTACTACCTGGCATTTGGGTTAAAAAGCCATGCTGTGGAAGGAATTATCAGGGCACACTGTATGGACTAAAATCTGTCTCAGAGAGATCTCACCCTGTGGTGGTTACGGGGGAGACTTCAGAGGATGGCGGTGTCCTTAGTGGGGTCCTTTGGGGCATCTGTTCCTGTTGCAATAGTATGTATGTTTTTATCCAGGGATCAACCTGATTGTAAAAAAGCTGCGATGGTGAAGTCTGCAGGTGATGCAGTGACTGGTGGGGATGTTAATAATGAGCAGGCCAGGTTGCCGCTCTAGTATCTTCTAAATTGCCTGGTAAAATGGCCATAATCCAACTAAGTACATTGTAATACGGCTGCATGCAAGGGAAGGCACCTGGGAACAAAGACTGCAGCCTTTATCTCCAAGACGGGGCTTGGAAAGCTGCGACTCAGAAGGCAGCTCAGGAATGATTGCAGGTAACTGCCTCTACGTGAGCTCTCATTTCACCAGCATGCTGAAAGCAACTAACACCTTCCTTGAATATATAATGGGACAACATCAAACAAAAGTAAGGGAGCAATCTCACCTCCGTTCACGTTACTGTTGAAATGATTACTATGGATGTTATTGCCAACTTGGGTGTCCAGAATTAAAAAGGACACCAAAGTTCTGCAAAGGAAAGCCATACATACCGTCCAGGCAACAGAAAACAAGCTCTGGGATGAGACTTGGGTTGTATAAACTGCTCAGCTTGCTGGGGAGAAGATTGAGAGATACCCCGACCTTGGCAAGAAGTTCACCAGTCTCCATCTCACAGAGGAGCAAGAAGATCTGAAGGCTGAAGCAGAAGTTAGAAAAATTCAGCCTGGAAAGAAGATACAAAGAGGACAGGAGAAGCTGGAAGACTAGAAGGCAGCAGATTTACCAAGTTCACAACAAATTCTTGTATGATGTGAAATAGGTAAATCCAGATTTTGGGGAGGTTCCGTAGCCCTGTTGAGCACAACCTCTTCTGCACCCAGGGGTGCTTCAGCTGCCTCGGGGACACTAGGACTGCCCGTGCTGGCCTCAAGTGTTCATGGCCTTCATGCCACAGGGGATGGCATCAGGACTGATTTGGTTTCCCTCTCTCCCTCCGTTCCCAGGATGGAAAGTCCAGGCCAGCAGGGCCAGGCAGCTGCTCAGCACAGCGGGCTCAGACACCCTGCGGAGGTTGTTCAGGATGCCGAGCCCTTGCCGGTGGGTCTGCTCTGTGTCCTGCGGGCTGCATCCTGACAGTGCCAGGAAAATGCAGCAGTGTCACCCAACACCAGGTACCTGCCTTGTGCTAAGCGGAGCCCTAAGCCCGCAGCAGCACACCTTGTACATGCCCTGACCCAAGAACCTCTCCAAGCATCAGGCTCCTCTCTGGAAGATGGAAGTGTCTCATTGGGTGAAAAAGTGCTGCGGATCAAAAGCAATATTTTTTTCCCCAGTGTTTTGGTGTTTTTTTTAAAAAAATAAGTATCTATTTTGTTGAAATAAAATTTTGGAAGTTTGGTGTGTTATTTCCCCTGCCTCTTCTCCCAACTCTTCCCGTCAGTTGCTCCTGCTCCGCAGCAGAGCAGAAGGATGGTGGGTGGGGACTGCCTTATGACTTTTCCCTTTCTAGTTGGAATGGGGCCAAACTTCCTCAACTTTGGAAAAGTGACAAGAGGAAAAAAAGAAGCACTAATTCTGGTGATCTGGAATGGCAGAATAAGAAAAACAGGGATTTGGGTGCGGGATTTTTCCAAAGCAGCAAAAGAGGGCAGGGAAAGGAAAACCCATGAACAAGCAGGGGGAGAGAATGTGACAAAAACAAGGGTGTGCAGAGGTGCTCAAATTTTGAAAACTGAAACAAATTAAGGAAAAGCTTTCATTGGAACCAAGCAAAACGGAAACAAGATCGAGATTTTTCATGAAGTTGCTTTTCCATTTGTCTCTGATTGGGCAACAGCTAGAGCCCCGGCGGGGGCACAGCAGCACCGTTTCGGGAAATGAGCTCATCTGCTTTGCTAAAGAAATCTCCTGTCGAGCCCCGGCAGCAGGCAGCCCTCAGCAAGAAGCGGGTCCAAGGGGTCCGGAGGAGGTGTCTCGCCACGTCAGGGCTCTGCGTGAGGGTTTCTGAATCTGCACAGGCAAGAAAATGAGTCTGTGATGAGAATAGGAAACTCAGAGGGAGAATTAGAGGGGGAATAAGCAAAACGTGTCAGAGCTGTCTCTGCGTTGAGGCTGGAAACCAAGGGAATAGGCAGGAGGAACGAGAGGTTCTCATGCATGAAGATGGTTGTGATTTAGCTGGTGGGAGGGTATGTGACTGAAATATCAGTGGGGAACCGTGTGGAAGCACCACGGTGGGGGGAACCACGGGGAGGAGGGCTGGACTGCCAGCCCCCCGAGCAGGCATGCCAGAGAGGGGCAATTAGCAAAATCCTGGAGATGACAGCAAAGGCAGCCACCACCATTGTAGCCGTGGAGCCCTTTTACACCAGGACAGAGCCTTGGTGCCAACCACAGGGCGCATGGGAGGCTCTACTGTCGTTTAGAAGAAAAACTCATTTTTATTCATAATTAATTGCGATGCAGATCAGCGGATGCACGTGTGACGGGCTTAAACCTTAAAGCTCAAACATAGGATTGTTGAAAACTTAGTGACTCATTAATAACAGACAGGCTTGTATGGAGAAGATCATTAAGTAAATGAGTTACAGAGGCTGTGAGAAACTGCCATAACCTGAACCTCAGCCAGAGGCTTTTGGGGTGAAATTCAGCCCGGGCAGCGGGTCGGCTGCCGGGCTGTAGACAGCTCTCGCCTAAAGGTGGGGGGATGAAAAGGCTGGCAGGCACCAGCAGGCCTCTAAATCCCTCTGCAGAATAAGCAGCTATTTGCACTGCATCGTTTCCAACACAAAAAGCTAAAAACAAAGAAAAGAAAGGAGGAATAAGACGTCTTCTGACAGGCCGGAGTCCCCGTTTGCTAACTTTTGTTGGAAACGCAAGGCGAAAATCATTTCATATTTAGTCAAATATACCACAAATGAAGCAGAAAATAATTCTCTCTGGTAGCGGCAGAGTCGTGCCAGAGTGCCTTGTGGCAGAGAGGGCAGAGACCAGACTGCACGTGCAGCGGATGTCAGCGGAGCAAACCCTTGCAGAGGGGCAAATATGCTCAAGCGAGGGGTGAAACTTGGCGGGGCAAAAAATGAGAAATGGGTGTGCAGCCACCAGAAGCCGGCCAGACTGCCGAGCGCTAAACCCCATGCCCCCAGCCACCCAAAATGCCACATATTTGGTGTTATTTGCCTTCCAGCTTCTGAGAAGGCAGTTGCATCATGTTTTAATGCCCTTCTCTAAAACTTCGCAGGATACAAACTTATTTCCCCACCCCCTGCCCCCTCCCCCAAATAAATTGGCCAGAACTGGTGAAT
>NW_010540698.1:0-7421 GCF_000687285.1 Phaethon lepturus
GGCCGCTGCTCCGCGCAGGCACAGCCCACGGGAGCCAGCGGGACCATCATCCTCCCGCGGCCCGGCCCCGGCCGAGGCTGACCTCGCCACTGCGCCTCCCCGCCCAGCCCCAGCTCTGGCTTCCAGCGTTTTCACACCAGACTGGGATATTTTTTTGCTTGGCTTATTCCCCTTTTACTTGGGTCGGTAACATCCATGTCTGCTTTCTCTGCATCTCACCCAAACGAGGGCTGATTCAGTCCCTAGGCAATGCGCCGAGGCGAGTATAAACCGAAAATTCTTCTGGGACACGTATCTGCAGACAAACACACGCGTGTCTAAATATATCCACAGCCCTCCCCGCTCCCCACAGCTTTTCTCGTCCTCACACACACAACCAAGAACTCCTCAGGGTAACAAGACACGTATTTTTAAACGGCAGCGTGCAGGAGTGGTTCCTGACCGGGAAAAAAAACCCAACCTATGGTTTTAGGCGCTCCGGATTTGAATATGAAGGCGAGGGCTGCGGAGGCGACAAAAAGCAGCTTCTGGAAGCCACGGGTGAGTTATCGACACACCGTGTTATCCTCATACCATGCGCGTTGGCGTTTCTCCCGCGCAGGTCTTCATGCCTTGGGCACAGGCAGCAAGTCCTGCTGCGCCTGCGAGCCCCAGGTCTTCCTCTCCCCTGTGGATTTACACCAGAGCACAAATGGGATCTGACAGCTAAAAGGGTTTTATCCACATTTTTTTCCCAAATGTGCTAAAATTTTTGCCCTTCTTTTCTTCCTTCCCACTTCGTAGCAGACGGACGTGCGCCTGGGGAAAGCCTAGACGTGTGGGAGCCCAGAGCCGGAGTGCTACACAGGGAGGGCTACAGCATGACCAGCATTTCATGTTTCCAGAGACTTCCCCAGCCCTCCGGAGCAGCAATTTCCATGCAGCCAGCAATCCCACGTGGTAGGTATTTAGTGAAAGAAGTTATCTGGGGGCTAGCTGCATCCACGTGGTTTCTTCATCGCATTTTTGTTGCGTGCAGAGCAAAAGAAAGGCGGTGTTTATACAACCGGGGAGCGCAAAGGTTATCATCTTTGTTCGACTTTTGGTTTTTAAATGCAATCCTGCAGTCCCCGCGTTGCTTCTGGAGGCGTTACGAAACCTGGCCCGCAGCCTGCAGATTTCCGTTCAGCGCTAATGCTCCGTTCCAAGAAAAAGTGGCTAGGAAGAGTTTCCTGACAAACTATGGGAAAATTTCACACCGAGCGCGTTGGGAAACAGTCGGCTGCAGCTCGGGGCTGCGCTGCCCATCACGTTACAAGGTCTGAAACAAGACACCACAACCCACAGCCCCAAATACCACAAGGCTGAGCCAGCTGCCGCCGAGGAGAAACAAGAACACAAGGATTTTTTCCCAGCTACGAGGGCGCGAACAGCACGGCCCTGGCAAAAGATTCGGGGTCTCCTCCGCGGTCATTAAACCCCTGAAGCCTGACGGACACTTAACTGGGAGCACGATGAACGCTCTGGCTGACTCCAGGCAGGTTCCCAGGTCCTGGTGTAGCTCTTTGGGATGACACTGGGGAGTGCCGCTTATTTTTGCATGCTATTTTGAGTTATATTTAAAGCACTCACCCATGGCTCCCGGCACTTTCACAATAATTTAAAGGGTGCATTAACATCAGGGAGTTTCTCTGTGTCCTTGTGGGAGAGGCTGTTCCTTGGGCTGCGGGAGGGTGGTTGGATGCAGGAGGGCATCACCCGCCGGTGCCCGAAGAGCCACGCAATCAGCTGTGTTCCAGGGCAGGTCATTTATTTTTCTTATTTATTCTTAAGAAAAAGCTTTGCATTTCTTCAGTAGAATTATTCTGAATTGTAGCCCTGCCAAACAGCCGCACAGGCCACCATCTCTTGATGACGCATGGGTTGGGGATCACGGTAAGGAACCGCAGCTCTGCCCCTCGCTGCTGTGCTCTGGCAACTGCCACCGGCACCGACGGGCTTGAGCGATGGGCTTCCCGGTCCCGTAGGAGCATCCCTGCCCTCGCTGCTGCTCCGTGGGAGCTCTCTTCCATGCATCAACCCTGAGGGGGAGCCGAGATGAAGCTGTTAGCTTTGCAGGCTCACTAACAGGCAGGAAGAAGCAGCTGTGTTAGCGAGCCTGAGATTCTTCCCAGAAAAAAGAAAAAGGAAGAAGCCGGGGCGTGTGTACCAGCTCCGGCCAGGTACTCGCACAGCCACGAGCGCTTGCTGCCCGTTAGCATTCCTGCCAGGGCTTTGGAAGCTGGGTTCGTTAGCCGTCTGGCCTTAAAAGAGAAGAAACAGCACTTGAGTGTCCGTCACTTTTCATTTTCCATTCCTGGCTCCTGTAACCATGGCGAAGGAGCCTACGCTAGGCTGTGAGATGGCATAATTCATGCCAGCCCCCGTCCCTTTTCTGATTAAACCACTCGAAGCAGAGCTACGTAGTCTTCACATCTTTCCGAGTCTCACCTTAGCGCTGCCGCTGGCAGAACATCAGGGTTTTGTGCCTGGGCGGAGAAGGGAAGATGCTTTGCTCCGGTCTGCTGCGGCTCCCCGCCTTCCTCCGGTGCCTGGTGTGTGGCTCATTGACGGGAGGATGGGAATAGCGTGGGAAACCCATGCAGGCAGCCGTCAGAAAACAAGCTTACTATAAAAGCGACATATGCTGGTCTCGTAAGACCTTCAAATCACTGCAAGAAGCACTTAAAATACTCCGGAATTTAATTACAAGACAGTATATGCTTTGAATGTATGAACGTATAATGCAGACTCGGGCTGTGACAGGGGAAACTCTTCTTCCACCTGCACTTGAAGGGGCTGAAAGTGAAAATCCCTGGAAGGTGCGGCGGGACAATTAGTTGGGATCTACGGAGCCGTGTTGCCCCGTTGCTAGCGGCCGGGATGCCACCACGGATGGGTGACATCCTCTGGTCCTCTGTGTCCGGGACTGCTGAGGCAAACGAAGGCACGTTTATACCCAGGGTGCGTGCATCAATCTGAATTATCAAAGGCATGTTAACACATATGAAGTTGTCTGGGTTGAACCCTTTCAAAAATGCTTTTATTCCTAAAAAAGCCTGCATGTACTTGAACAACTCACCCGTTTTCTCTGTCACCTGCCCTGAACTCACGTGGTGTTCGTCAGACAGACGAGGGTTCATCCCTGACTAAAACACGTTGTTATTATCTTCCACCAAGTTAAATGCTTTGTGTATTGTGCCTACAAAAATGAAGATGCACTTAACATAACAATGTGGTTATTAGCTTAATGGCAGGAAGAGAAAACTTAGGGATGAGAATTAAGGCACTGCTCTTGCAGAATGTCCCTGAGGAAGGATCCCCGTGTCCGGGATACCCAGGAAGGCTACTCACCCCCCGTGGTTTCCTGGCAGGCATCCCACCGGTGGGTTAGCATCACATGAGGTGGGGAACCTGGATGGATATCACACTGATTTGTAGTAGATTATTATGATTTTCCTACTTTAATTAACACAGAGAACTGGGAGCATATGTATTTCCCAAGCAAAGAAACAACCGGCTGGTAAAGACTTTGACCTGTAAGCACCGAAGCAGGATTGGACTGGAAAACTAATCGCCACCAGCCAGAGCATCCTCCCTGTTTGCAGGAGCCGGGGATGGCATGGAATTCCTGCCCGTACACCCGCCGCGGGGCCAGGGCCAGCCCGTGCGGCAAGCCTAGGGCTTTCAGGATGTAGAAGAACGCTAGAGCCGTCGTTTGCAGGTTTGACAGAAGGACATTTGCTGGTCTCTTCCAGCTTTCCATCAGTCAGCATTCCCACCGCTGCTCCTCTGCCCAGTGCATAGGCAGGGCTGAGACGGCACCAGGCACGCGCCCGCGGGCTGGAAGGTGTCATTTAGCACCAAGATATCAACGAGGCATTGAGATGACAGCCGGGTCGGAAATGAGGGTTGCAGTGTAAATACGGAGACGGAGAACGCACACGTCGTGCCAGGTAACCCAAGCAATGACTCACGCCTTGCAGCTACGTCACGCTCCAGACCTTTCTGCAGGAAACGCTTACTGGGAAAAGCCACGGCAACCGTCGTATTTGGCTCATTTTAAGGCTGGAGAGAATTCAGGACTACAGCTGGAACAGCTGCTCATGGTTTACCAGGGCTTTTATCTCTTGATCTGATTTCCAAAGCTCTCAGACTCCTCTTTGCTGTCAGTGTCTTTTGGGAAGAGCTGAGCAGGGATCGCAGGCATGTGGTTGCGTCCCTCGGCGTCTCGCCAGCACCACGGGCATTGAATGCAAAACCTTCGCCTCCCCTTTCCCAACCCGAGCTCAACAGCACCCTGTGTCTGAGAAAACACCATGGGCAATCAGCTCCTTGCTTTGGACTCGGGCTGGCAGAAAGACTGACCTGGAAAAAGATGGGGCTGAAACAGGGATTTGGGGCTGTGCACCTTCATCTGGGGCAGTGGTTGTCAGCCGTCTCAATTCTCAGGGGCTAAGCAACGCCAGCTTCAACAGCCCCAGTGGCACTCAGGGTTTGGTGGGCACTCAAAGATCAGCTGTGGATACCAAAAGAAGGGGTTGGGGTGGTAAAGCCCATAAAACCATCCCGTCCCCCACTCCTGGCCGGAGGCTGGGCTCTGGTGCCCCAGGTTGGCAGCTCTTCTGAAGCACCAGGCGCTTGCTAGGGAGGAGGGACACAGCTAGACTAACGACTGCTTTAATTAAATACGGTGCTATCATTAACCCACTGGAGTTCATCAAATTAGTGTTGCAAATGAGAACCGCATTGGCCTCATTTTCATAACGCAGTTTCAAGAGGGAAAATAGCATTTTGCTTGTGAAGATGATGTTTGCTTTTCTGAAAAAACAAACCCTCTTCTTGTCCCGCTGGAGCTTTGGCTCTGTTCAGTTCTCTCCAAAATATTTGCTTTGGCCCTTTCTTATTTTTAGGGTACCTCTACTGGAGGTACTTGACATGATAGGGGATTGCCGCAGGAAAACGCCGAGAGAGAGGGAGAAATAGGGGACTTTTGGGAGGAAGAGATGCGGGGATCTCTCCTCTAGCTGGAGGAGAGATCAACTACATAAATAATTTCTGTAGTTCAAAATAAACCAGCATCTGTGCTGGTTGGACGGCTGCCACTTATTTTCTTATCTTTCTTGTTTGCTGAAGGGTGACTCAGTGCAAAGCTAACAAGGTGCCCACGGGAGTGCTGCTGGGAATGTGCTGATGTCACCGACTGCATCGCAGCCGAAGGGCTTGAGGGCTGGGAGGGGGATTCCCACCTGCCGGAGAGGAAGGAAGAGGAGCGATAGGGATCCCTCCACTAGCACCCTGGCTCTTAGCCCAGGCCACTTTCCTTGCTTATGCTGCACTTGGGGGAGAGTCTCTTAAATAAATAGAAGCACTGCTTTGTACGCGAGGGCTGGCGTCCCGCCGGCGCGGCCGGAACGCCCCTCTCCCTGCAGCTGATTGCGGCATCTCGGTGTTGACCAAGGGCTTGGGATTTCCTAGCAAAATCAAACTCTTCTTGTCCATGACTTGTTCCCAAGCCCTTGGGCTTGCACGCCCTGGGAGCCGCACGGGGGGATGCCGTGTGCCCCAGGCTCTCGGTGCTCCTTGCTGGGATCCTGGGCATTTCTGTCTTCCCCATGAAATGCTTGGGCTGGCTTATGCCCACCGAGGTTTGAGATGTTGGGGGTTGCTTGACTTTGTTTCCTCATACCTATTAATCATGCCTCTCGTCCCCTCTTGAAAATTTAAGATCGTTTTGCAAAGCTGAATAAGATTAAGGAGTCAGGGAGCATGATGCGTCCCTTTAGGTCGAATGGTCTCCAGAGCACCGTGGTCCCCAGGAGATGCTCCTCCATTTTTGGCATTACAGGAGCATCGCTGATACCAGTGACCAAGCTTCTCCTACAAAGGGATCCAGAGGAGCCAACAAATCAACCCGGCTCCATCAGTGGCTCCCGGAGATGGCCCAGGAGACGCACGCTCTGCCCCAGGAAGGGACGGGCAGTGCGGGAGGGCTGCCGTCGGCCCGGCCGGCCCCACGCTGCCGGGGCAGAGAGGGCACTTGGCCTTAACCTCGACGATGAAGCAACCCCGCGCCTTTGCAAACACTTTGAACGGGGTTTCACAATCAGCAAGGCCGATTTCTGCAGCTATGGCCCTGCCGGGCGCAAATGCACCCAACTACAGCGTGGGGAGAGCCCCACCGTCTCCTGATGGCCGTTATCGCCCCGGGCAGCCCCCTCGCATCCGCTCGGACCCAGGCACCGGTAGGGTTGACTGTGAGAACCATCCCCCAGTTTTCCCGGAATTACAGTGTTACTTGATGCCAAGAGGCTTCTTCATCCGGAGCTGGTGCTGCGCTGCTCAAAAGCTCTGGCACAGGAGGGAGTAACCTGGCGTTGCCCTTCGACAGATGGTGCTCCCGGCCCAGCCGTGCTGGTGGCTCTGGACCCTGGGGGGACATCCCCGGTGTCGGTCGGGGACCTCCCGCCCCCATTAGATGCAGTTCCTCGCTCTCCATGGCGGCCAGGCGTTGGTGTCCCCCAGATCAACACAGCCAATAAATCCTCCATCGAGGAAACGGGGAATTCTCCAGGCTCTCAACCTGCCAGGGACGTGAGCCGGCTTGCCCGGTGCAACCACACGCTCCAGATGCGGTTGAACCGGCACTTGGGAAAGGATGCCAATGTGGCAAATGCCACCTCCCTCCTCGCCCAGGCCCAGGGGACCGGCTGTGCTCTCTGGTACGTCAGCTCGACCCTCCGGCGGGTGCAAATCTTGCCCTTTCCCAGCTGCCACCCCTTCTGTAAAAGCAGCTGAGCATGCACCCGGTTTTCCCGGAGCACCCCGGGTTTGCCCCATGCCCGCCTGGCCCAGGCTTTGCTCCCTGGGTGCTCCCTGTTAAAAGATGTGCTCCCCGGTGCCGGGGCTCAGCTTACTGGGGTTTAGCATCTCCTTGCCTCAGGGACGAACGGCAAACCACCGCGCAGATGGGCCGCGTGGTGCCCCGCGATCCCCGGGGCGGGCGTCGCTCCTGCTGCGTTGGAGTGGCTTTGCACGCTCGTGTGCACCGTCCGGCTGAAGAGCTTGTCGATATTCTTCTCCCGTTCTTGACTGATGGTCAAACCCAGCGTCGCTTGGCAAAGCCCCGTCTTCCTCCCGACGCAAAAACCCCCGCCGCGCCGGGGCGAAGAGCCGCCTGCTTGTGTTCATCTGCCTCCAGGGGCCGGGCCCTTGGGCCGAAGGCTGTTCGATCATCGCCTTCGAGCTTTTTGGGGTTAAAGCGCGATTCCTCGAGGTGCTTCTGACGTTTGGGACCGAGGCGGTTGTGTTGAACCCAGCAGGCAGCGGGAGGGCGGTGGGGCTGGGGGAAGCAGCTCCGGGCAGCGCGGGCCTCTGCCGGCAGCACCCAGGGAGGCGGCAGC
>NW_010540698.1:7465-8948 GCF_000687285.1 Phaethon lepturus
GCCACGTCTGCCAGCCAAACCCCAGGCTCCCGGGAGGCATCAGAGCTCTTTCGGAGGCGGTGGCGATGGGTTCGCCCTCCCGGTGCCCTTGCGAGCCTGGGAGTTACGAGGAGCCTCAGATAAGGAAAGAGGCATGGAGACGTGAACTGGCTTGCCCCAGGTCCCACTGGAAAACTGGCAGAAGAACCAGGAACAGAGTAAGTCTCTTTTGTACTTGGACCAGAAGATTCCGGGAGGCATCAGAGCTCTTTCGGAGGCGGTGGCGATGGGTTCGCCCTCCCGGTGCCCTTGCGAGCCTGGGAGTTACGAGGAGCCTCAGATAAGGAAAGAGGCATGGAGACGTGAACTGGCTTGCCCCAGGTCCCACTGGAAAACTGGCAGAAGAACCAGGAACAGAGTAAGTCTCTTTTGTACTTGGACCAGAAGATTCCAGAAACCTTAGAACTTACCCGTTTTAGTGTCTAAAATTAGCCTTTAATTATTTTCAACACATCGCCCTCTCTGCCGTGCTCAGTTCTGTATGAGAAAACTGTTGCAAGAACATCCTTCTCATTCCCCGTGTAACATACTTCCAAAGCTCGGTTCCAAAATTTCTTTTTTTTCGGAGATTTGCTGCCCGTCCCCTGCTGAATTTCCCAGGACTGAAACTGCAGAGCAATGCTGCGGTTCTGGCCCCAAGCACTGTCGCAGGGATGCTGACCCCACACAGGCATCCCATTCCCACCAGAAATCCCATTCCCACCAGGAACGTCCCCTCAACCCGCCCCACCGTAGCAGGAACAAGCTCGGCTGCTGGGTAATCCCCTCTCCCCATCATTCTTTATTAGGCAGGAGGTCAGGAGAGATTTCTGTGCCAGACTTCCTCTCAGACCTGCGAAAACTACGGGCTGCTCCAATGGATTTGGAAAATACAGCGGGAGAAAACCTGTATGTAAGCATTGAGGGAACCAGACCAGGCTTCTGCATGTATCTCTTTCTGAGAGGTTGTTATATACTTATAATTAATTGTTGGCTCATGGCAGAAAAGGTTTGACTTGCACGGACAAGTCGGAGGGAGGAAGACCTGGGCTGGGAAGCAGATACGTGGGAGGAGGCAGCATTCTTTTCCCACGTTGAGGAGCAGCAGAACATGTAAATTCAGCTCTGGAATTTTGCTCCTTACCTTTTATGGCGAAAAAATGAGGCTTTCCTTTGACTTTGCAAATACATGTTCCAGCTGAAATCCAACCTGCACGTTAATACCCAGCCGAGCGCGTGTGGCCGCTCACCTGGATGTGCTGAGCACGGGCTTATGCAAAGGGGAGAGCGCAGCTCTCGGCTCCTCGAGGCTCCCCGACCGCTCCGCGCAGGCTGACGTAATGGTTTTACCCGAGGACGGGATTTGGTTCTTGCCTTCAATATGAAATAACTAAGCCAAGTAATTCATTTTTAATGCATCCGATATAGGCAGTGAGAGTTTTGGCGTGGTTTACGCTCGCTCCTG
>NW_010540699.1:0-7388 GCF_000687285.1 Phaethon lepturus
CTCCATTCACTACAACTCTTTGGGCCTGGCCGTCCAGCCAATTTTTTAACCCAGCAAAGAGTACATCTACCCAAGCCATGAGCAGCCAGTTTCTCCAGGACTATGCTCTGGGAAACAGTGTCAAAGGCTTTACTAAAGTCTAGGTA
Source organism: Phaethon lepturus (assembly GCF_000687285.1). Classification (NCBI taxonomy): domain Eukaryota; kingdom Metazoa; phylum Chordata; class Aves; order Phaethontiformes; family Phaethontidae; genus Phaethon; species Phaethon lepturus. Next base: position 147 of record NW_010540699.1, read on the forward strand.
GACAACATTCACAGCCTTTCCCTCATCCACTGAGCAGATCATAGAAGGAGATCATGTTAGTAAAGCAGGACCTGCCTTTCAAAAACGCACGCTGACTGGGCCTGATCACCTCATTGTCCCATACATCCTGCATGATGGCAATCAAGGTGATCTGCTCCATAACGTTCCCTGGCACCAAGGTCAGACAGTCCTGTAGTTCCATGGATCCTCCTTCCAACCTTTGTTGTAGATGGGCATCACATTTGCTAACCTCCAGTCAACTGAAATAAACATGTGAACAACTACATACAAGAATGAGAGTAAATAAAGAATTCACAACTCTGTTCATGCAGAAGAGTCAGCACACAGTGAAGTGTAGAAGAAACCTCCAGAGCACGCAGCTCTTCTAAGACCTTCCAAGATGTTCCTCCAAATGACCTAAACATTCCACAGTTGTCACTGGCCATCTACACAGCATCTTGCATCCAACAGTAAATATACCATAAAGCAAATACTTAGACCAGATTATTTTCTCTTTTTGATTTACAAAACATTGCCTGTCCCACACAGAAATCATTGCCCAAACCTACTTGTCTCCTCCTCACCCATACCCATATCTTCCTGGTCTCCTCTGTGCTTTTTTGCCACTCAGCTCCTTGCAAGTCTGGTCTTCAGCTGAGTGCAAACAAACTGTTTCTCATAAAGCATCAGGCATCCAAGGATGCACACCATTGCAAAGTAGGCTTTTTAGCAAATGAGCCTCAAGATATTGGTCATCCTCCAGAAAGCTGAGAGGACAAGGTGGAGCCAGCCCACAGCTTTGCTCATAGTAGTAGCTCTGTGTGAGCCTCAGGCTGTGTGAGCCTGCAGGGCCCAAGCTCCCCTGTCCTGGGTCTTCCCAGGCTCACCTTCAAGTGGGCTGATACATTAGGGACAAGAAGGCTTGTGCCGCTGTGCACGATAGCCTGGAGTAGACAAATCAAAATCTTCAGTGAGTAGGAAGAAAAATGCTGTAACGTTCTGAAAGGCGTCGTCTGCAAGACAAGAGGTGGTGGGGTTATGCCTGATGAAGATAAGTAAGGCTTGGGGGGATAGACAGAAGGAGCATGTTGACATTCAGAAAGACTTTGCTGAAGAAGTATTTTGTTATGTGTCTGAAAGGAAGAAAAGAGAATCACAGAATCATGGAATCATTAAGGTTGGAAAAGATCTTTAAGATAATCAAGTCCAACCATCAAAACGCCTATATAATCAAAGCAGGCTTGTTGTAGCATTTCATGATACTATCATAAGCATATATTTCCCTCTTAATGCTGTTTAAAGTAACATCTTGGGATTTGAAACTGGAATCTGTTTCCCCTCTTCACTGTGTTTACAGACTAGTCTATTATTATAGACATGTTCAATAGCTTGTGCATTTTACTGTTTTCCATTTACTTGCTTTTATAATCAAACAAATGATGTTTGGGAGGTTTTCTACTGAAGAAAGCCAGTAAAAGATAATTTTAAGCATGATTCAGGGCCTGCTGAGTCAATGGCAAAGATTCAATTTTTCCACTAATATTTCCTCAAATTTTAAGGAAATTGAGTATGTATTTAAAAAGAATGTTTTTGTTTTATTGCTGTATCTTATTTATAAAATTCTCAAATTAAAATAATAATTCATAATATTATATTAGCCTATTTTGAAATATGTAGACACATAATCAGATAAAATTATCAATAGGGGAATACTACTTTTCATACTCATTACCTGTAGGGCCAAATTATGCATCTCCAATTTAGACAGCTAAACGAGGTGGTCAGATTTTCAGAGGTATTAGGTATCCAGACATTCTTATGCAGCACATTTCAAAATAGGACCATGTAATTTAACTCTTACAGAGCAGTAAGATTTTTCTGAAAATCTTTCAAATAACGCTGTTTTTTCTCAAAGCAATGGGAATACTGCCACCTAGCTATACAGTAACAGTGTATCTTTAATCCAGTTCTGCTAGACACAAGCTTTTTCAGTTTCAGTTTGGAACAGAGCAGAGCTGAGATACAAAAGTTCCAACTGCACTTCTGTTAATTCAAAAGGACATAGGCACCATTTATTATGAACATATTATTATATTACAAAATACTACTTGACAGCAAACTAAAAATTTAGGAACAACAAGTTGAAGGTTCAGACTATTGGATCTGATGGTGAACAAGCTATTCCTTGCAAATGACTTATTTTACAAATGCAGGATCATATTTTTCAAAGGTTTAATCGAATGGGGTAACTAATAAAGTCAAAAACATGCATTAGTAAATTGAAGTCTAGATCCTCTTACCAGTTTAATGTTCACCTATCAAAGATCAGTATTTCTGCAAAACACTTTGTCTAACAAATACCTTTACTATTATATTTGATCCATGAACTGTTTGGAAACTGTTTATATAGAATGTCAGCTGAACACTTAAGTATTCAAACTGTACTGGCTGCGTTCTGCCGTTGGCCATATGGGGGCACTTTCAGATGAATATCACTGTATGCTCAAGATGTTGATCCACAGAGTATCCTTCTCAATACCTCTTGGGGTAACCAAAAGACTGAGAGACTGAAGGCACATGCACAGAACTTGGCCCTGATAATGAGAGGGCCATGGATGGTCTCAGCACCTAGACCTGGGAACTAGAACAACTGGTTACCGCAGACTGTTTCCACATTTAATCCAGAGCACTACGTATATAGCTGCACAGAGCCAGACTGTTGTTTGGGATTACTCAGTGGGTAACTAGAATCATTCTGGTTGAGCTCCTGCCCATCGATTTGAGGAGCTTGTATTTCAAACCAAATTGAGACATGTGGCTCATTCAACTTTCTTCCCTATGCAGGGAAAACTGATGCAATATGGCACATATGCCACCTAGTTAAACACACGGTCTCATTTCTAAGTACAAAGCTATTGGGAAAGCTATCCACTTCCCACCTGAGGAAGAAAAAGTCTACGTAAGCCAGCACACACACAGTGGGACTCCACCTAGAAAGTGAAACCTATCCAAAGACAGACATACCTTAAACATAAAAGGAGAGCAAATCTACATAAGTAGATGTCTCTTAGCTAGTATTTCATCTATCCTTACCGAACAAGACACACAATACAAACCTGCACTGGACCAGTTCACAGAACTGTCTGGTCCAAAACCTGACCAATACCAGATTCATCAATGTAAGATGCAAGAAAACACAGAATCACAGAATCATAGGATCATAGAATAGTTTGGGTTGGAAGGGACCTTTAAAGGTCATCCAGTCCAACCCCCCTGCAATGAGCAGGGACATCTTCAACTACATCAGGTTGCTCAGAGCCCCGTCCAACCTGACCTTGAATGTTTCCAGGGATGGGGCAATCATGTTGTTACTTAGAGAAAACAGGCCTCAGCCCCATCCTGGTTCAAGCAACAAGAGATTAGCCTGAAATCATGAAGCAATGAGATAAAAAGAAGACAGAACTGCCACAGGCAGGGCCCGAGACTGCTTCACCTAAATCATTAGGAAAACACATTATCTGTAGCAAAATCTTAATGATATTTTTTCTTACATACGGTGTATCACAGGGCCCTAATTCTGTCAATATTTCCTGAATAGCACACACACAGAGAGCTGAATGAGAGTTTCAGCTTCTTATTAAAAGATGAAGAGACTACATGCAATCAAATTACTAACTCAATTTATCAAAAATGCTGAGCCACTCTTGGCCACTGAAAAACAACTTAAAAAGCAACGCTCGGTATCACTATATTTTTCAGTTTGACACATCAGTGCTTGATGGTGGTGTGAACCACAAAAAAACAGAAGACAAACAAGAAGTTATCTTTCATGTTCCCAGAGAAATTAATCTATGGTGAAGCAAAACCAGCATGTAAATAAGTTTCTTCCAAACATCAGAAGCATTGAAAAAAATCCTTAATTATGGATACAGTGTGAGATGCACTGCTTTATAATTTTGCTTTTTTAATTTTGCATTTTTAATCTTCTGTCCATCCATCTCCCCCCAAAAAAACCAAAACCCAGGGAAAATTGCATAATTCAGGCTTGTTTATTAATTGCATAAAATTTCACTCCCAGACTCATGAAGTGCAAAGTCCTTGCCCCTGAACGGTCTCTGTTTTTTGACAGCAGCATACATTGCACCTTTGGTGCTAAAAGAAAAAGAACTATATGTCATCACCTCAGCTGCTTTCTGCAGTCTGACAGTATGTCAGATCATTCTGGAGAATGCAGAGCTGCTATCTAATAAAGTGGCCACTATTCCAAGTGCCACAAAAGGGGACGATAGAATACTCCATCAGCATTTCATTTTTCCTCTGAACTGAACAAGCAGCATTTCAATACTGTAATCAACATGTGAAAAACTCGAGTTTTGTGGTGCCCAGCTTTACTATGATCTGTCCCAGCAGGGATGCATTTAGCTATAAACCACCCAAGAGAATAGCTTTGTTACCACTAGTCTTTATAGAGTCAGGTATTTTCTTTGTAGTATTCTCTTCTTGCCATTTTTGTCAACTTACTTTATGTACTGCTGAATTCACAAACTGAACGCCCAGTCAACTTAAGCTGGTCTATTATCTGTCTCCCTAGTTCTCACATACCAATCTCCACTCCTGCAGACCCTGCCGTAGCAGACCTTCCAAGAGCACTTTGCACCCCTTCCAGAAGAGTTTCCCTTAGACTTGACTTGAGGACCATGCTTGTAGGATCTCTGAAGGCAGGAAATGTTAAATCTGGGGTCCCATAAAATGGTCTAGGTTTTCTGTGCTTACTCGGTGGGTACCCCTATTCAACATAAGAATACGACAGATTAGAGAGAGAGCATTTAATGATTATGCACATGCACATGACTGCTCACAGCGAAGAGCTGGGAAAAACCTTGCTCAAGATGGCTGCAGTCTGGCACGTGGCCAAATGCAATTCACAGATGATATAAGAACCTGTGTCTATATCTTTGAATTGGTAGAGCCTCCTTCTTCCCAGTAACAGCCAGGTTACTCCATCACTGTTTGGGAGTGGGCATCCCAGACAAGATCTTCTCAGGAGCCACCTACCCTTTCCAGATGTTTCACACTCATCTGCTGTCTAGCTTGTTAAGTGCATTACCCCTGCTGGTAGTTCAAGCCTATCAGCATTGCACATAGACGTGTTCTTGCACCTTAACAAAGTTGCCGGTTCACTCTGAGGTCAGTAGCTGGCATAACTTTTGAAATCTGCAATATTACCTTTGTCAGACAGCTGTTACTGCCATTTCCTCACATGGCTTGAGGACAATTTAACTGCAAACAATTATAGGGTTTGAAGGTAGAAAAAATATAATTGTCACAGATAAGATCATCTACTCATGTACCACACAAGTTTTTACTATTGTTACAAGCTGTAGAATAATCATATATTCAGTTGTGCCCACACAACTATGATTTATTGTGCTTCCATCAGTGTTTTGGGGGCAGCTGACTAAAAGCACTCTGTCTACACAGCATGATTCCCAGGTTACAGTCACACTGGCATTTGGTGTAAGTCAATGAAATTTATTTGTGTACTAGTAAGTGGTTTTGGAGAATTCTCGCGTATTTTTTATTCACAGCCTCATACTCCCCTCCCTCCCCAGGTTTGCTAACTTTTACAGGTCAGTTTGAGATCCCTCAATGATTTTACAGTTTGATGTTTAAATAACTTGGATACATATACATGCTTACATACCTAAATGCATATACATATACATAAATATTGCCTAGCTTATGTAGAACTTATTTATGTTATTAAGCATAAAAAAGGAGATATTTGGGGAAAGTTATTTTTGTGAAAGTGCAGACAAAAAGTAAGCAAGCCCACAGTGGTTGTTTAGATTGAAATCACTAAAGGTATAGCTTACCACAAATGGAGATAAACTTTGCAAATGAGGATGAAGACTTGCAGAATAAACACACAGTTTAATTTTTGCAGATTCAGGTCAGGCAGAAGCAGTTTATTTCTACAGCTATAGGAGGGAACATGTAGCGACAGAGGTTCAGCCCTCTACCAGTGCGAATTCTGACTTAAAGCAGAAGCACGAGGAGGGCTTGTATAAATTCACAGCGGAGACAAGCTGCCCTGTGAAGGGGCCTGATACGGCAGAGCAGCATCCGCATGGAAGGAAACGTTGTGATGGCCAATGTGCCCCTGTGCTCCCGACAGCTCAGAGCACGCAGCCGGCGGCCTCGGCGTACATCTGTTCCGCTCATCCCTCCCTTGCCTGTGACACTGCTTGTGCCCTTCACCAACTTCGAGGCCCAGCAAGGCTCTGCTGGTTGGTAAAAGGGATTATTTAGGCCTGTTTCCAGAAGATGCTGAACTACTGAAAATGCTGAGCTCTCTCTATTGACTGATAAAAATGATATAAAATGTTTCTCTTTAGGAGGCATCCTCTCAACCTGTCTACATAAGCTACTTGCAGCTTTTGCTCTTACAGAAATAAAAAAATCATCTATCATCACTTACATCTTCTTAAGACTGCCCTGTGTTTCAGCACTCTTTCATATAATTTCATTATGTAATCTGTTTCTACATTCTTATTAAACCATGTATTTGAGAAGGAACCAAACTGAAGTAGAAGAGCTCTGAGATGAAAAATGGGTGTTGTTCCTGCTCCTCTCTAGGAATCCACTTAAGGCCACCGTTTTGACTGTTTCAAGGTTTTTCTCTGTTTGAGACCAGCATTTATTTCATAGAATCACTGAAAAATTTAGGCTTGAAGGGATCGCTGGAAGTCCTCTAGCCCAACCCTCCGCTCAAGGCGTAGCCAACTCTGAAGCCACACCATGTTGCTCGGCCTCTTGTCCAGTTGGGATCTGAGCACCCCAGGAATGGGGGTTGCATGGCCTCCCCTGGGCAAACCCTGACCAGTGTCCAACCACCTGCACGGTAAAAAAATACATTAAAAAGTTCTTCTACGGCCTTGCAGCACTATTTGAAAAGAGTCACTTTCCATCGTAAAACTGTTTTTTAGTTCCCTGTAAGTCTTGCATATATCCACATAACGTAACTCAGCGTCACCTAGTTACCGGAGCCCGACTCATCACCTATTTAAAGCAGTGTTTAGGGCCCTCTCCACCAGCCCAAACCACGTAACACCACGCTCAGCCACGCGCATACTGCTTCACGCACAAACGTCACTCTTGCCGCCGTCGGAGGTCGCTCAAACAGGCCACGCCCTCAGCACCGCCCCGGCCCCGCCCCCAACGGGCCCTCGCTCGGCGATG
>NW_010540700.1:0-10679 GCF_000687285.1 Phaethon lepturus
CCCAAAATGAAGTTATTAGAACTACATAGGGTTCATGGCAGTCTATGAACCTGTCTTATTTTCCAAGAAACATAGTCCCTCCTATTTTCTGGCTTTTGTCACCAAGAGTAAAAGTGAGCAAGCAAGGAGTATAATTATCATGACAATTCCTTATGACTTATGTGTGTGTGTGTGTGTATATATATATATGTATATAAAAAACATAATAGTGACCTAAGAAAATTTGAGCACTTTTCTACTGAGATTATATGTTAAAAATTAAATAAATAAATAAAGGTGGAAGTAGAATTACAATTGGCAGTATAACTTGTATGGTCATAAAAGGTATTGATTCAATACTGCTGTCACTACACACACAACTGGAAAAGTAATATTCAAAACACTGATGAAGTTTATAATGAAGTCAGATAGAAATTGTGTAATTGTGTGATGTTGGAGTGTGATACACTTTTAAGGTACGTGGCAAATTCAGGCAAATTATTCATTGAAATAATTGCCTAAAAACATAGGGCATTACCAAAATGCTACAGTATCAATTTGCCAAATGGGCTCAGGTAAAACTATAAACTTCCTTAATAATTTCTTTCTTCAGTTTTGATACATGGCTATCCACAAGATAAATGTAACTAGCTAATTGCTAAAAGCCAGAAAAGTGCAGTGGAGAATCTGCTTGTTTGGTTCTTGTAGTTTCAACCACTGTTACTAGTATTTGTGAAACAGCAGCACTGAGCTATTACATCTTTTGCGAGCCAGAAACACAGGAAAACATGTGGGGATGTGAATCCAACTGGAACTTTTCATTTTGCACCATGAAAATTAAGAAGAAAAAAAAAGTGTAGGCTTAAAAATTCCTCTATGGCAAAATGTGCATTTCATCAATAATTCTGTACTTTGCTTTGTTTTGACTATGCATGACTTGCTTTTATTTTTAGGACACTAGAGGAGGCTCAGGAGTAAGGATTTTTTTTTAACGGGCTGAACAAATTAGAAAAGCAACAACTGGATGGTGTGCTGTAAGAATGTACCCATTGTTCCTTGATGCAACTTCAGGGCCTTCAGCTGAACTACATCAAGATTAATTCTGATCTTAGAGCACTGTGTTTATACACATGAACTTTTAAGGACTTGAATAAATGCTCTGTAATAATTCTCATTCCCGTGAAAAATGCACTCCTTGTGTTTTTCTCTTCCTGCCCCAAAAGGCCTAGGAAGGTGTTTGGCATTAGTTTAGGTTTACTCATTTTGTTTAGTTTAACACTTGTGGCTATGGCTCTGTATTTTAGACTTCATTTATCACCGTACTTCCTTGCTATGACTGCTGCTTGTAAATATTTTTAGTAAAACATCATTTAAGACTAGCTAGATATATCTTCTCTTTTTTTTTTCTTCTCATTTTCTATTTCTTAATAGTCTGTTTATAGTATATCTGGTAAAATTTTATTTAAAAAAAACCACATAAGGTATCTGAACAAATATATTCTATACGGAAACTAGCTTCTAGATGGTCAGCATTCTGGAAGAGCTTAGCAAACCTTAATGCTATAAAGATTTCATAATATCTAGGAGATTGAGTGATGCATTCTGCTCAAGACAATTATGATATATTTTCCATGGACTGTAAAATATAGAGTAGATAAATTTTACAACAGAATTAAAGTAAGTCTGCATCCTTGACACTATGAGCACAATTCTTCCCACCACTGTTTTCCATAGAATATAGAGTTTGACTTCAGCATTTCTACAGAATCATAGAAAAACAGGTTAGAAGAGACTTCCAGAGACCGTTCAGTCCAACTTCCTGCTCAAGGCTGGTTACCCTCAAACAGTCTGATCAGGTTGCTCAGGATAGTGTCCAGCTGAGTTTAAGTATTTCCAAGAGCAGAAATCCCAGAGCCTCTCCAGGCACCTGCTCTGCCTGTTTGATCACTGCTATGATGAAAACATTTTCCCTGTACCTAGTCAGAATTTCTCCATGTTCCAGCTTGTGCCCATTGCCTCTCCTGCTTCCACTGCACACCTCTGGGAAGAGCCTGGCTCTATCTTTCTATATTGTCCCAGTGGTATGTCAATCTTGTTGCACTGGAGAGCCCCAAGCTGGATACAGTACTTCATATTTGATCTCACAAGAGTTGAATAGAGCACAAGATTCACTTTGCTTGAACTGTTGGCCGTCCTATTGCTAACCCAGCCAAGTATGCAGATGGCCTTCATTGTTGCAAGGGTGTACTGCTGACTACTCCAGTTCAACTGGCTTTCCACCTGGAAACCCAGGTCCTGCATTCTGCAAAGTTGTGTTCTAGCCAGCTGGGACCAAGACTGTAGTCCTGCATGAGTTTATTCCATCCCAGATGCAGAAGTCCATATTTACCAAAGCTGAACTTCATTTAGTTCTTGTTATCCTTTTTCTCTGGCTTGTGTGGTCTTTTCAACAGTACTCCCACCCTCCAGCCTTTCTTTAGGTCATGATTATCCAGAATGTATGGAAAGTGCACTCTGTATAAGCATCCAGTTTGTTAGTGAAGACTTCCCAGGACAAAAGGTGAGGCTGATTGGCCTGTACTTTTGTGGATCCTTCTTCTTCCCCATCTTCAAGATGTTGGTATCTTTTCCCTTTTTCAAATTATCAGCAACCTCAGAAAAACAGCAGCTAACTCCCCTGGAACTCCTGCGTGCATTCTGTCTGGCCCTTTGACCTTATGTATGTCCATATAACTTAAGAGCGCCTTCACTTGATCTTGCCTTTATTGTTGGTAATGCTTTTCTCTCAGATGCTGCTAATGGACATGAGGACCTAGGAGGCATATGGGAAAACCTAACCAGTGGAAAAAATGAGGTGAAACAATATTGGGTATCTTTGCTTCCTCAATGTCATTTGTCACTAGCTTTCCAGCCCCACTGAGAAGTGGTCCAACATTTCTTTTGCCTTCCTTTGGTGCCAGTGTGCTTATAGAAGCTTTTCTGGCTGCCCTTCACATCTCTCACAAGTTCCAACTCCAGCCAAGCTTTGGCTTTCCTAGCTCCATCCCTGCACACTTGGGCATTGCTTCTGCATTCGCACCAGCTACCCCGTTCCTGCTTCCGCCTTCTGTGTTCTTCCGTATCTAGTTGCGCTGAATCAGGAGTTCCTTGCTGATCCATACTGGCTTTCTGCCCTGCTTGCTATGGTAGTCCTTGAAATATCAGCTTTCACATTGGACTAGATTCTCTGTAATCCTTTGAAATTTTAGTTCTTGATAGTATGCTTCAATTTCCTTTTTTCTTTTTTCTTTTTTAAATTTTTCTTTCATTTTAATTTCAGCTAATTTAATTTAGCTACTGTGATAGCTACAGGGAATCAATAAAGTTACACAACTGTGAAACAGGAGTAACACAGCAACAAATCAGTTTAGCAACACCTCTTGTAATTGCCTGACACTTCTTGTGGCCTACTGCTTAGTAAAACAGAACTTTGCCAAACCTCCAACATTTCAACCTCTGGTGAAAGTTTTGAGGATGCTGCAGTTTCGATGTTTCTAAGAATAAGTGTAAGGGTGGGCGGGAAATAAAAGAAAAAAAGAAAAAAGAAAAAAGAAAAAAAAAGAAAAAAGAAAAAAGAAAAAAGAAAAAAGAAAACAAACAAACAAACAAACAAAACCCAAACAAACAAGCCCCAAAATACTTTTTCTTCCCCAACAAAGAAATTCATGCAAACTTGTCTTTGGAAAGCTTAGCACCACTGTGGTTAGATATACAATTGGTTTATCAGACATCAGTTTTACTGCTCCCTCCAAAATTCATTCAGATACTGTAAAGAGGGACAAAAAAACAATTGCTAGTGACTGAATGGTACATACTAGAACTCATAATTCAGGCTGTCCCTTCCACTGTCAATACCAGGCAAAAGCTACATAATTGAGACAAGGAAAAACTCAAGGTAGATATGTTTCCAAACACATGGGTACTAAAACCTAGCACATTACACAGAAGCAAGGTAGCATCATTTTCTGCAAAGCAAGGGCCTACTGAAGAACATAGTTCCCTGTGGCTAATTTCCCCTGTGGGTGGGACGTGAGCTACCAGCTCTGGTAATGATGCGTCAGGACCCTGTTTCCCACAGAGCCTGCCTGCCAGCTGAACTGGACACTCCGCAGTGCCTGGTGGATCTCAGGAGGAAAACTTGTTTTTCCCTTTGCAAAGCTGAGGCTTTGGTTGAATTCCTGTTGGCATTTCAAATATAAACATTTCACAGTAGAAGTGGAAAGAGACTCATGTTTATGATTAAAAAAAAAAAATTTAAAAAGTGACACATAACTATCACAAACACTTCCAGTTTCACCACTGCTGATACTTTTATAATCCATAGTTACATACATGTCAAAATGTTTATTCTTATAGAGAGTTACTGTCACCCCAATGTTTCCTGATACAGTATTTCTTGAGTGTGGTAAAATTTGTGGACTTCTAACGTCCACAGCAAGGAGGATTGGCAACATCTCTCCAGAAGAAAATGCAAAGACTCATCGATTAACACCTAGGTACTGGGCCTTTAAGAGAACAAATAGTTGGGAACATTATTTTAGTATAACATATCTGAGGAAATTCATTGTAACGTGCTTGAACCATGTCTCAGCATAAACACACACAGATGCCTAACTTTAACACAACACAGTTTATTACTGACATCAGTGAGATATAGCTAAACTACTTCACTACACAGGTGGAGGGTGTAATTTTGAAGGCTATGGAACACTGTGAATCTCCCAATGTATCACAATTACAGAAACACCTGTGTTAAATAAAATTACGCTGATTCACTATGAAAATGCATCGTGTTCAATAGTCCTTAGAATTAAATGCCTTGCCAACAAGCCACAGGTGTACACCACAGGAGCACATGATAATGTAATTGTGAAGGATGTGATGACAGCTCTCCATCCATAATACCACCTTCCCAAGATGCACTCATGCATCTATTTTATATTTAGGTATTTTCTAACTTTAGCTTTAGAGTCATTTAAGCAAGCACTAAACAGGGAAGAAACAAAAAAAAAAAAAACCCAAACCCCATGTAATTCAGGTTTGAAACTAATTGAAATTAGTCTAGGAAGGGACAAAATAAAGCCACTACCCACTCACTGCCCCCCCCCCAAAACCACAAAATACATACCCTAATACTTAATAGATAGGATAACTTTGATCTTTAATATTTTTAAATTGAGGGCCTGCCAAATTATTTCCTTACAGAAAATGTTACTACAGAAACTACTGACAAAATAACTACTGTTAACCTGTTGAACGCTATAGCTGAATTTTATTAATCCATTAAGATCTACAGGTTAGTTTAAAAACTCAATGGCTATTGTACATCTCTATTGTACAAAGAAATTGAGAGTGATTTTTAATGAAATGCTAAAGAAAATAACCAAGCACCACTAGCAGAGAACATTCTTCTGGATTGTTTCATGACTAAAAAAAAAATGTATATAGATTATATATGAAGTTTTTTGATCAATAAACAGAAAATTACAGTGTCCTAAAAGATTCTGTAGAATGATAAAGCTGTCAGTAGCAATTGTCAAATCACACATCTATCCACATCTACCAAGACGTACTACCCTTTGTTTTATTGTTTTTTGTGGAGCACACACATAGCCTAAAGTTTCAATCAGAAAGACTTAATTTTCTCATTATTCGTTATGAGAGCCTGCACTTCTAGAGTGGATGACTGGATGAAGGCAGGCACCATAGCTATGTATGACTCAGGAATGGATGTGAGTTTGGCTAGCACTATTAAGGGGAAGAGGGAAGTCAGATGGACTAATTTTCCTCTTGCTCCTCTCTGCTTTTTATCTGAATCTTTTTCACAAGTTTGGGTCAGTTCTTGGCTACTTATACAGGTACAGAAATTTGCACAGTATCTAAACCATGCAAAACATTTTTATTAGTTCATGAGTTTTTATTTCATTTTAATTGCAAACATCGAGTGTAACATTATCCTAAGTAGCCACAAATTTGTGACAAGTTCAGTCCAATCTCCTTGTGTTATAGCTGAAACTTTGCCTTTAGTTCCCTCCCTTGTGTTTGCCTATTTGCCATAATGATGAGATTCTCTCATGTTTTACACAGAACCTAATTATTAAAATGTTGAATAGAAATTCTGTAGGCATAAGAATGAGCAAATCTGTCATCCCCCAATCTGCAAATATGTTAAAAGAGTGAAGAAAGGGGATCATAGAAGAAACTCTTCCCATCCTCAATAGCCACCATCTGTTAAATTAATGTAATTTAATTACCATAAAAGGGAGCCAGTAACTTCTTCCACTAATTTGTATCTAATTGTCCATTTAAAGCTGGTGCAAAGTCTCCTTCAAAGTGCTGAATACTGAGTAGTACCGAGACTGTCCCTCACACTACTGCTTCGGCAATGCCCCTCTTTCTGCTCTTCTGGCTCTCACACATAAAGGACAGCTTGAGACTCAGCCCTTAAAACTCCTCCATGCATATATGCGTATACATCCCCCTCCGTCACTCCCCTTTCCCCCTCCAGTCTTCCCAACAATAGAATCCGGAGCGTTTTTTAGAAACATGAAGCTGCCATCTCAAAGGTGGTCTTCCCCAGGGCTCAGTATTTGGGCCAGTTCCATTTAATATCTTTATCAGAGATCTGGATGAGGGGATTGAGTGCTCCCTCAGTAAGTCTGCAGATGACACCAAGTTGGGTGGGAGTGTTGATCTGCTGGAGGGCAGGAAGGTTCTGCAGAGGGATCTGGACAGCCTGGATCGATGGGCAGAGGCCAACTGTATGAGGTTCAACAAGACCAAGTGCCAGGTCCTGCACGTCGGTCACAACAACCCCATGCAACGCTACAGGCTTGGGGAGGAGTGGCTGGAGAGCTGCCTGGTGGAAAGGGACCTGAGGGTGCTGGCTGACAGCCGGCTGAACCTGAGCCAGCAGTGTGCCCAGGTGGCCAAGAAGGCCAACAGCGTCCTGGCCTGTATCAGAAATAGTGTGGCCAGCAGGAGTAGGGAAGTGATCGTGCCCCTGTACTCAGCACTGGTGAGGCTGCACCTCGAATCCTGTGTTCAGTTTTGGGCCCCTCTCTACAAGAAGGACATTGAGTTGCTGGAGCGGTCCAGGAGAGGGGCAACAAAGCCGATGAAGAGTCTAGAGCACAAGTCTTATGGGGAGCAGCTAAGGGAACTGGCATTGTTTAGCTTGAAGAAAAGGAAGCTCAAGGGAGACCTTATTGCTCTCTAGAACTACCTGAAAGGAGGTGGTAGTGAGGTGGATATTGGTCTCTTCTCCCAAATAAGAAGTGATAGGAAAACAGGAAATGGCCACCAGTTGTGCCAGGGGAGGATTAGATTGGCTATTAGGAAAAATGTCTTCACTGAAGGTGTTATCAAGCATTGGAACAGGCTGCTCAGGGAAGTGGTTGAGTCACCATCCCTGGAGGTATTTAAAAGACATGTAGGCATGGCATTTAAGGACATGGTTTACTGGTGGACTTGGCAGTGCTAGGTTAACAGTTTGACTTGATGATCTTAAGGGTCTTTTCCAACCTAAATGGTTCTCTGATTCTCTGTTCTTTGCTTTTGCAGTATTGACATTTTCATGTTAATACACCATGTTCCTCATCCCAGCTTCTCTTCCTGCTCGATCTTGTAGTCAAACCCTAATCCTGCTCTTTTGAACATCACAGCCCAAAGTAATTCAGTATTATGCATATCTTTCAAAGTCACAGAAGAGGATAAGACATGTCACAAAGAAACAAATCTTTGCTGACAAGTTAATAGCTTTGATAACCTAACTGCCAAACATAACAAAAATCAAGAGACTTACGGAAATTGATTTAACTAAGCAATATTTAATTTTTTGCTTGCATGTTTCTGATCAGTGCTTTCATCAGGATATAGAATAATAGACCATAGTTTCCATCCTGGATCAGATGCGAAACAAGGCCCAACTACAGGGACAAAAATTCTCATGCTTGAATGTATCTACATTGTAGTGCCATGTACTTGAAAGTGCCTGGTCGTAAGGGAGAGAGTTAAGCACGTACCTAATTTCTTTGAGGATCAGGGAATCTAAAAAAAATCAGTAGTACCTTGGAATGAGTGCAGCTTCATCAATTTCCATACATATTTTCTAGAACATGGCAGTAAGATATTCTTCAAAAGGGGTAAAGGTTTTTAGAAGAATAATATACAACATACTAATTAAATTTCAATGGTTACCTCCTATCCTGAAAAAGCAACTGTTTTGGAATCTGGTTAAAACACATTGAAGAATACAACCTGTATTCATGAATACAGCTACATGTAATTAAGAGTACAATTTCTAAATTTATGAAAAACATCTGCTGGTTAAATTATTGAAGGTGTTTTAATTTGAGATCTATGGAAGCTGACAGGAAAAACCTCGATGGTGGTTAGGTAAGCCAGTCTTCAAGCAAACTGATTTATTCAAACACAGCTGATTTCCTAGCTTTCATAATTTTAAGTCATCCCCATCCATCCATCCATCCATCCATCCATCCATCCATCCATCCATCCATCCATCCACCCATCCACCCATCCACCCATCCACCCACCCACCTGTTGTCCCACTTGCTGTCCTGGAAGAGTGGAAATGAAATCAACTATTGAAATGCAAAGGCATCTCCCTTTTTCTGAAGCAGAAAATAGCCAGAAATGCAGGGACCGACCAACAAAGGTTTTCAAAGGTTTTTTGAAAATTCTGGTCCACTCTAGGTCACTATAAAAGAATCAATAATTTAAAGAGTCTTGTGTGTTGCCTCTTCCTGTAAAGTAATTTTTATCTGCATTCTTTCTTCATTTAAATACTATTTGGTTACAAAAAGTTGACTGATCACTGTACTTATTGCTTACAGGCCTCTGCATACAAGTAAGTATGATAGATATGCATGCACTGTGTTTAAGATAATTTCTGGTTTAGGACTGGTAAAAGCCTGAAAATTAGTACTTCAGTGGATGCACTTACAGAGACCAAAAGGACAACAGCTGTGCAGCTAGACCTGTAATCATGACAACAGTTAAAAATGAATTCATTCTATCTACATGATTGAAATTCCTTTTGTGTCCAGGGAAAACAGTGTTAAATGACTTTCATAAGATGGTTACATACTGTACTGTTGAATCATTTTAGGAGGAGACTTATCTTAAAGTAGCCAGATAGTTTTGGTAATTTCTCCTGTATATAGAAAGATAAAAGTAACTGTAGTTCATTAGATACTACATCAATTTCTTTGATATTTTCTGAAATATTAGCTGCATAAAATTAAAGGTTGTTGGTTTTACATTCCCGTTAATCTAAGGCTACATGCATCTGTTTTCTTGGAGGAAGAAAACATAAGCACTGCACTGGTGCACAGGCTCTAAATAACTTTATAACAGCAGCACACCCGATTTTGATCACCAACACCCAAAGCATTGCTTATCATGATCTTCCTTCTTATCTTCCAGAAAAATTTATGAATGCTGATTTCTAAAAGGAAAGATCCATAAGTACAAGAGTACACATACACATTCTGGATGATGTTAAACAGAAGATTAACAAATTAGCTGTTACATTCTGGATATCTATGCTCATTTTCTGCTAGTGAAAATCAGTTTCATGTTTTCATTTTAGGTTTTTTTTGCAGCTATCACAAAATATTGATGCTATTGGCTTATTCCCTTCAACATGTGACCAAGAGCATCTTGTGCAGATCGGGATTGAAATATGCATGCAGAACTGTGCAAGAAACTTTTGAACAGTGCTATTTCTTCCATTTCATGAATGCTAACCTCATGTAAATATATCTTAAAAAGTCAAACCTCAGTGAAGAAAATACTTCTTGCTGCTACATCTACAGGAAGCTCCACATTCCTGGTCTCATAACAAACTGGTGAATTGACATGAAAGGTGATTCTTCTGTAGGAAATTCTTTGAACTTTAACTTAAAAAATGTGGCAGAAAACCTTAAGTCTGATCTACTTGTGAATGTCTCTTAACACTAAACTATTTTTTGTTATTAGAACATTACAGAGAATGACACCAGAGAAGTAGGAAGGCTAGCTGTGTAATTGAGACCATTTCCCACCATACACAAAATATCTTGTATCATCTGATTTGAATCCCCAAGATTGTACCTAAGTTTATATACAAAGTGGGAGCCCAGACATGCAATTCCCCACCCCTCTCCCTCTGTATCCCTGTACCTTGGTTTTAAATGAGGAATGAAAAGCCTATCTGTCAAGACTGGAAGGAAAATGCAGCACGCTCTGACAGCTTCCCAGTATGGATCCTGCAGGAACCAAGGCTCTTGCATGGGCCATGGTACACACCTGGTACGCAGCAAAAAGCTAAACTGAATTTTCCTGTAGCTAGGCAACCACCTGCAGATGTTAATTCTTGCTGAAGACAGATAAATCAATGACTGTGAAGTGTTCCAGCACCACAATAGCACAATATTTGAGCAATCTGGCTCTTACTGTTAGACACTTTTGTTTTGAAATGTGGCATCCAAAGTTAGGCAACCTAGCTCAGTGTGCAGCCCAGTTGCCCTTTTGTGATGACAGGTAACTCAGAAAGTTACAGGTTGTAACATGGAGAAGAACATTTTTATTTTCTCCCCTTTTTGCTCAGTGTAGAAGAAAAGTCCTTCAGAACAAATAATATATATATATAATATATA
>NW_010540701.1:0-3407 GCF_000687285.1 Phaethon lepturus
AGCAAACCAAAAAACCTCAAACCAAAATAAAGAAACAAATAAATAAAAAAAAAAAAGAAAATGAAAGCAAAGAGGGAAAGGGAAGGAAAAGGAAAAGGAGAAAACCTATAGAATGTTTAAACGGGTTTACACGGTCGGGCTTTTGGGCTGCAGCTGGGGCTGGGGCCTTGGTTATCGGTTGCCCGGGGAGGAGAGCAAGCCCCCAGGGTGGTGAATGCTCCACCCGCGCAGCGGGTGGGTGCAGCGGGGAGGGGTGGGGCGGGGCTCTCCGGGACACCCAGAGCAGCCGGCTGCCCGGTTTTGGGGATCAGGGGCTTTTTTGGGGGCTCCCGCAATATCTGTAACAGGGAGGGATCGGCATTGTCATTTGCTTTTGTATTTCCAAAGAAGTAAATGGTTGCTGAAGGAATACCCCGTGTCCGCCAAAAAGTCCAGGCCGAACAGCCTCTTGCACCCTCAGCCCCGCTCAAAGCCCCGACAAAATGAAGAAGCAAGGAAGAAAACTGTAGGACAACTCAACTTAAACAGGGCAAAGGAGAATGGAAAGTGTAATTTTCTGATGTGCAAGTTCACAACTTAAACATGATATAGCAGAAGGAGCTGATATATTTTGTCCTGACTTCATAACCGTAATTTTACTTGCAGGGCTTTTTTCCAAAAATTAAATATTTCTGATAAGGATGATGATGTGGCTTAAATAATTTAGCCATTCAAACTGTTCTATCAAATTATCCAGCATCTATTCATTGAAATGAAGTTATGCCTTTGGCTTTTTTTCGAGGTCTAGATTGGAAACTACAGATTTACTTGCCATTCACAGTCACTTCATACCCAAAATCACTCCTGTAAGGTTGCTAGCACTTGCGTTGGGTTTTGGTATTAACCATTGCAAGATCAGTAGTCTGTATATAGCACAGAAAAGTTGTCTCTTCGTGTGCTTCCCTGCTATGCCACACCACCTTTCTAAAATCAATGGAACTGAGCACATTGGAAGAGAGAGGAAGTTCTGGGTTGTTTATGATATTGTGGACAGAAATAGATGAGGCAACCGAGTCCCTTGTGTTGTATGATAGAGAACTGTGGATCGAAACAAAACGCTAAAGGATTCCATTGGTGCTAAGAGATTTTTGTTTCTGCATTGCTAATGCCAGATCTTTTAAACAGTTTTGTTTCTCTTATTACACTTCTATCTTTCAGGCATCAGACTTTATGTGCCTTCTCTGTGACCCTGAGTGCTTAAGGTCATCATGATATTCTTCATCAAAACTGAGCTTCTCATAAATAACATGATTCCAGGAGCTGAAACTTTAAAAAGAAATCAATGGTTATATACCTTTGAGAAAGCTCAATGTTATGTTAATAAAATAATAGTATTGTTATTTGGGGGTTTTGTGCATCATTTTTAGTTATCAAAGCATCTACGGATAATATACATAGATAACCAGGAATGAGGCTGACCAACAATCCTGCTAAATATTCTTCTATTAAAGCCAGATGCTGAGGGATGGATGGGGATACAACCACTGCATTTCCTAAGAGCCAGGTCAGGCCTATACTGACTTCTCACCTTGGACATTTTTTTCCCATCAGCTATCAAACCCTGACTCATCTTTCATATAGTACTGTCAAGGAATTTGATAAATATCTTGCAGATTTTTTATATACTTTATATAATTCTGGCTTATTTTTGACGGATAATCATATCAGTCTGCGCTGCAACCTCGCTTTGGCTAGGAATGTTGTTCCCGTGCTGCTGGGTTGCTGCATTAAGTTGAACACAGGGACTGTCTGCCATAGGTGGAGAGAAAATGGTACTGCGCGAGGAAACGATGTTTAAAAATCTCTGTTTGCAAGTCTAAACTGGAGAGAGGAAGAGCGTTGTTTAGTGTTGTTTACTGGGGGACTTTATACAAGAACAAATCAACTTTTTTTTTGTTACCAGCCAAGATCTGTTGACTGAAAACTACTTTAGCTTCTAGGATTTAGGATAGTAACTGGGTAGCAGCCTCCTATGAATGGGTAAGAAAGTTGTGTAGGAAGCCACCAACATCATTTATGGAGCTACTGGAAAGTTCAGAGTAAGACAACTTTTTCCTCTCTCTGTCGTTTTTAGTAAACGAGATGGTAACTGTTTTTAGAACCAGTGTCAACCTTCACTGCGTCGTTTACAGAAAACATGCAACATTCATGTCTGGGTAGACCTGACTGAACAAAGAGCATCAGTGGCTTTCTGTCCTACCTTCCAGCATGGGCAAATTGTAGAATAATGCGCTGTATAAGAAATTCATGTAGGCACAAACCCACTTTTCGCAGAGTTGGCTGGCATCACTCCTGCGGAGGTAGCAGAGCTGCCCAGTGGTTTTCTCTTCCCCTCCGGAGTGGCAGCACTCTGTGTACACTGTCAGCACAGTGTGTATTGTCAACAGCATAAGTACACAAAACTTAGGTCGGGTGAAAGTGAGGCAGCTAGCAGACATCAAATATTTTTAAGAGGAGATGGTTGCTGTTGTCAGTCTGTCCAAGCTGATGAGCTCTGCTAAGAAAGGAATACTTCCTTGGAAAGTAGCTAAAAATGCATTTTTAAAACAGTGAATATTTTATTGCGCACTCCTTCATACCATGCAAACCCTTGCTTTGCTTGTGTTAGTGTCCAAGTGTCATGATCTGTGCATGGGATATGTGTACACAGATAAATGTCTTGAGTTAGACTGGCTCCAGATGGAGAGCAACACCATCTGCTACGTCCAACCTGCAGCCCCAAAGACCAGAGATCTGATCCAGGGGAATGCCTTTGTGCTCTTCTGCTTGCAATATTTCTTAAATGTTTCTCACAGCTCCCATAGGAGTTGATTTTGATGTCCCAGCTTTGTTTCAGCAGTGAAAGGACACCTGCTGCTGCAAATTTTTATTCACACCAGGGTTTTCTGCTACAGGATCTATAAAGAGAAAAAGAGCAATAGGAACTTTTCCTGTCAGCACCCTGATTTCAAAAGGCAGCATTGTTCCTGCAAGGAGGAGGAAGCAGAGGAAAAAGAGCATAAATAGTTAGAAAACTAAAAGCAGCATTTCCTTGCTCCTCCATTTTGGCAGAAGTATCTGGGAACGTGACAAAGTTTTGGTACTCATTGGTGCTGAAGACCTGTGTAGGGGTTCCCAGAGAGTGAAGATGGTGACCTCTGCTTTGAATCCCCAAACCAGCCATGAACTTTACTGTCCTCACTTAGTGTCCCAACCCCTCTAAAGTCTTCCAGTGTTTCAAGTGAATGAAAATGAGGACTGAAGAAAATGCAGTAAAGGGGTGATGGAGTTTTTCCTAGCCAAATTTTGTTCTGATCCTTATAAATCTCTGTAGCATAACAAGCAAAGTCAAATGGTAAAATGTATCACAGAATCACTAAGGTTGGAAA
>NW_010540702.1:0-1070 GCF_000687285.1 Phaethon lepturus
TGTTCAGGAGGCTTTTGCTCTTACATGCCGGGGTGGGATATTGCGCTCGTGGGACACAGCTCCAGGGGAGGCAGAAACCACCCCCCGCCCCAGTTTTTGTCCCCCGTGGTCCCATACTTCGAGGCGCTTGAGCCCTGAGGTTCTAGATGGCTTTAACCTGTGGTTGAGCTGGCTATAGGAGACCGACAACCCTAAAGCAGCATAAGGCAGCCCCGGGCTGGGCTCGCTGCGGCACGGCTGCTGCTGCTGCTCTGCTGCTCAGTCGGGCTGGGCAGCAACTCTGGAGGCCCTGCAGCACCCCACAGCAGGGACAGCCTCCCATCCCTCCCCCAGCACCCATGGGTGCAGGAGCCAGACGCGATGGTGGGCGTCTCTGCACTGCCTTCTTGCAGAAAGAAACCTGGGTGGAGGCAGCCAGCCCCCCTCCTCTGCTCCGGCCGCCAAAGGAAACGAGGTTTCATGCCTACTAGAGGCAAAACTCTGGCTGATCTGACTTGGGAGGCACCAGCCCAGCGACAAATTCCTCCTGGCTCGGCACCCCAGCCCCGGGGCTGGGTGACAGGTTAGGGGTGGGCTGTTGGCACCTGCACAGCACCCGGTGAGCCTGGCCAGAGGTCTCCGGTGGTGTCTGCGGGACAGCCCGAGGGCGGAGGGCTTGTTCCAGGGGAAGAGTTTTCTTGCAGAAACTACTGTTTCTGAGATAATCACATTTTCCTTCAGGTTTTGCTGCTCCTCCATGGGAGACTCAACGTGAACCTGCGAGCTGACATGAATCCAAGCAGCCCTGGTCATCAGGTCAACCTCCCAACGTCCCAGGTGGGCACGGGGGACCCGGGGGGACAGATGGACGTCAGAGGTGTGCAACACTCCTTGAAGAAGCCATTGTTCCTCTGGTTTCGAACTAACACACTGGTGTTGCAATCTTTCTTTGGATATTCTTAATTTTTGAGCAAAATAAAAAACCGTGTCAAAACCCTGTGGTGGGAAGAGGCAGTGGGCAGTTAGGGGACAAGGCAGCAAGTGATGCCGGGAAGGGGACTGCCAGAGGACAGGCTGGGACCAGGCGAGCT
>NW_010540702.1:1102-10298 GCF_000687285.1 Phaethon lepturus
GGCTGGCGAGGTGCGAGCCGAGAGCCCTGCACGCAGCGGGGACGGGGACCCCCAGGCCAGCCTGCTCCTAAAGCCTCGCAGACCGGGAGGGGACCGCAGAGCCCCCGTTTTCTGGCAGGGCCGGGCTACCCCCCCACCAGCATCAAAGTCAGCCCCGTCCTCACAGCATGGCTAGTCCACTCGCCTCGTGATTGTCACACGCGAATTTCTTGGATGTTTCTGCCCACTGATCTGCCACCCTGCTCTTCAGCTGTTGGGGAAAGGAAAGCGGAGCTCTGCTCGGGGGGGTCCAGCCTCCTAACAGGCAGAGAGTGCTTTACTGGAGACCACATCATGGCTAATCGAAACAACATTTGAGCAAAGCAAACAGCAGAAGATGCGGGAAAAGAGCTTCCACGGTCAAGACGAGACATAAAGGAGATGGATTCGCAGCAGGGAGCGAGAAGACTTTGCTTAGACTGCTGGCAAAAGCTGCTCAGCTAATGCCAGCAATACCGAGGGGAAATAATCTCCTCCTCCTCCACCATCGCCTGTGGCTGCAAATGCCCTATAGCAGCTCCGGGGGAAGCTCCCTGGGAAGGACAAACAGCTCAGAGCCACCGAGTTTCAAGGATATATCGCTTGGCCATGAAAGACTTGCTCCTGGCTGGAGCTTAACAGCACGTCCAAACGTCCCAGCTGGGGAGCAGCAGAGCCGAATAACCTTATACATTTTTAAAGAGTATCAGTTATGGCCCTGGGATGTGTTGGAGGGTGAAGGCGAGGGCGAAGTCAGGCAGCTCGATGGCTCCTACTGCTTTAATCTACAAGGAGGGTTAGGGCTCAAGGCACAGGCCAGGTTCCAGGAATCTCCCAGCTGATCCTCAGGCACTGGCTACCACCTATTTGCAGCCTTTTATCCTCAAAATGTGTGGTTGGCTCATTGCTCCAGGGGCAGGCAGCCGCAGCTGGGGTCAGGGTGGGGATGCAGGCTTAGCCTGGCTCCGGGTGGGACGCAGGCTCAGCAAGCAGCCGGCCCTCGGGGAGCCGATGCTGGGTAATAAAAGGCTCCAGCAAAAGAGCCGCTCCAACAGCAGTCTCTTTGGGCTCCTGCCTCGGCAGGAGGTCTGCCTGCTTTTGGGACAGCTGTGAGCCATGCGTGGGCTCCTTCCTCGGCCGAATGCACGTCTTTCCTCCAGTACAGCAAAAGACAAATGAAATGGAAGAGCCTGGTTCGAGCCTGGCTGGAGATACCAGCGTGGGGACCCAGCACGGAGCTGGCCCATCGTAGCGACAGCCAGGTGATGCATCTGCTGCCTGGGGACTTGCAGCTCTGGCTCTTCCAATCTGTTTGTGTATTTAGGCCCCTAAGGGGACAGACAGCAACTCCTGTAGATCCCTGCAAATGCCTAATTTACTCGGTGCCTAACACCTATTGACTGCTGGTGGGAGATGGGCACCAAACCCGCACCCGGGAAGCCGCAATAGCGGTAAAGGATGTCGCGCATGGCAGGGAGGAAGAGCAGAGGCGTGTGGGAAGCCTCTCCTCAAATTAAATAGACCCTGGATCAGGCCCCAGGCAATCTGAAGACCGTTCAGAGTTTATGATGCACAAATGGTAGAAATCCCTCTGCTAGCACTTTTGCGGCAGGGGAACAATTACTTGGCTTGCCAGAGCCATCGCTCCCGCTTCCTGGCTGTTAACAGCCTTTACTCCTCTGCTGCTGCTTTATGCTCTTGCAATAGGAAGTAAATTATGATTAACAAGACGTTGTAATTTATGTGCCCAGTAAATCACAACGCCAAGCTGCTGCGTCAGATTTGTGTCTTCGCTCATCCCCGTGTACGGCTGGCTCCGGAGTCCCCGGGAAGCGGCACTTTCCAGCACGTCACTCAGTGAATCAGCGGCTCGGCAGAGCTGGAGCCGGGACGCTGCCGGCTCCCTGCATCTCATCTGCTGCTTAATAACATGCAGATGAGCCCATCAGTCCCTGCTCTGCTGCAGTGTGTTGTTCAGGCTTAAATGGAGC
This sequence comes from Phaethon lepturus, assembly GCF_000687285.1. Classification (NCBI taxonomy): domain Eukaryota; kingdom Metazoa; phylum Chordata; class Aves; order Phaethontiformes; family Phaethontidae; genus Phaethon; species Phaethon lepturus. The sequence goes on from NW_010540702.1 coordinate 3,112, forward strand.
CCAGAAAGGGTTTAGGGAGCCCTTCCCACGCATACAATTTTATTTAAATTCTGCAAGCAGTGTTACACGGGTCTGTCATTTGCTAATTGCTCTCTCAAGGTGAGTGTTCAGAAGTAAGTATGATGCAGGTAGGACTTTAGGCATCTTCGTTTCAAATAATCCTCCCTGGACCCCATTTTCAGCATGCTTTGAGCATGCCGGGAACTTCCCCCCAACACACAGAGCTGATGCTCTGTGGGATTTGCAGGATTTGGGCCGGGCTGGGCTGTTCCTGCTTCACAGCAGAAGTTAGCAGAAGGCTTTTCCTCCTGCCCTTCTCATCATCTTCTCCTCCTCGTCCCCAGCCACACTTGAGGGTTGCTTTTCTCCACGGCTCAGCCACGGGAACGGGTCCAACCCTGGCAGGCAAGTCCTGCTGACTCCAGGACACGCCACACCGGCCCCACCGCCGCTGCAGCAGCGAGAAGCGGGGTGTCCCCAGGGTGCCCGCTTCCTCCCTGCCATGGCCCTTCCATGGGAGCAGCACCAGGAGCTGCGGCTCTGGCCCCTGCCAGGCGCTGAGTGGGAGGAGAGCATCTCTTCGGTTGGATTTCGAGCTCCTTTATGAAGATTGCTTTCCTTGGTCATTTGTTTGGCACACCGTTCGTTTGGAGGGGAGAAAAAGCACAGGGGCATTTGCATGAGCAGTGCTTGGAAAACCTGTCTTCTGGTTTGAACGTGGGGACCAGAGGCAGTCCCACAAGGAGAGGAGATGTTTGTCCTGCCGGCCTCCTCCCCATGCCCGGCACAAGCACGCGGTGGGGCATCGAGAGCGTGTGTCGCTCTGCGTCTTGGCAGGCTTGAGCATCGGCTTTAGGATTTCTCTTGATGTGATCACCAAGAATCAGAGGCAATTAAAGGCTGAGTTTAATTGGCCTCTGCAGCAAGGTTTTTCTGCATAAGCGCAGGAGGTGAGGGGACAGTTTCACCCTCCCCAGATTCAGGCACGTGGCTCTCAGCATGAGGGGGATGGAGGAGGGAGAGACGGTGGGGGAGAGCACCGTGGCTGGTCTGTGCTGCACGGCTGAGCTGCAGCGATGGAGGTCTGGGCTGCAGCACCAGCATGGTGAGGATTTCATCAGGGCTTCGTGCTTTGACTCTTGTCAGAGCTGCTCCTCTTGGCCTAAGGACGCTGGGGGTGCTGCTGAGGGGGTCTGCAGAGGTGCCACCTCTCAGCGTGCCTGGACCCTGGTCCTTCACTATCTCAGCATCTCCTCATCCAGCCCTTCCTCCTAAGGACAGCGTGGTCCTGGAGCCAGCTTCCCCCAGCCCTGCGTGCCATGCTTCCCCTAAGCTTTTTCAGCACGCTGAGGCACTGCTGGTAGCCCAGGCTCTGTTGGGGGCATGGACCCTGCCATGGGCTGGTTGTCCCAGGCCCTGCAGCTAACCCTTTGCTTTGCTGTTCCTGCTCTCTGCCACCCATGGCTAACCACGTGCCAGTCCCAACCTCATGATACCCTGGAGCATCCAAGCGTCAGCTCTGCTGGACCAGGATCTCTATGTCTCCCTAGACGGGCAGACACCAAGGGTTGGATGCTGGCCTCCAGCCAGCTGGCAGCAAGTCCTTAGGAGGCTCCTTCTCCCAGACTGGGGACAGGAGCAGCTCTGAGCCACACATGCTGGTGCTGGCATACCCAGCAGCTGCTGGCTGGCCCGGTCCCTGCTCAGCAAGTCACTCGCAGCCTGGCTTGCATTGACCCGCTTCTGGTGGGACATCACCATCCACCCTTGTGTGGCTGAGTCCATCCCAGCACTGTGCTTGCACACTGTGGTGGGGAAGGGGTGGCTGAGTCCTTGGAAGCACCAGTTCTGCGTGAAGCAAAGTCTACAAGCAGTGGGATGAACTCCTGACTGCTCTGAGTGTGTGTACAAAGAGCTCTCAGGCAGTGCTCCTTACACTTGGCTGCTTTAGCAGACACACAAACCAACAACCCAGCCCACCACCCCAAGCACTCTCGCCAGACACCACGCAGAGCTGGCAGCTCACAGGGAGTGGGAATGTCCACATCCCCTGGCTGTACCAGAGGCTGTCTTCTTACCCAGAGACTAAGAATAGGTAAGGAGATAGAGAGCCAGTTTACCTTCAAGGTGGCCCCCAGCGACCTCAGTCCAGTGGAGTGCCGAGCCAGCTTCAGCACCCGGAATATCCTCATGAGCCGAAACACCTGCACGACCTTGCCCAGGTTGCCCAGCTCCGAGTCACTGCCCATGGTCACGTCCACCAAGAGGGTGAAGTAGAAGGGCAACACTGAGACAATGTCAATCAGGTTCAGCGGGTGCTTGAAGAACTTCCTGGGGCTGGGGGAGAGCAGGAGGCGGGAAGACACTTCGAAGGTGAACCAGGAGATGCAGAAATACTCCAGCTTGTGCAGGATGGGTTCATCGAGCACGTTGCCATTCTCATCCACCTCCTGGTACTCGGGCATGCTGTGGATGCACATGGTGGCTATGGAAACCAGCACCACGCTGATGGACACAAAGCTGAAGAGTTTGCTGGGGATGGAGTAGCCGGGGTTCTCCATGGTGAGCCAGAGGCGTTTGCGCACGTTGCCGCAGCGCAGCGTGCTGTAGTGCAGCAGGTCATGGTTGATGTCAGAGATCTCATCAGGGGACGTGTCCACGCTGCTGACCTCGCTCTCCTCATCCCAGTTGTGGTGCCGGCTCTCCAGCTTGCGTTCATGGTAGCGGTAGCTGCAGCAGGAGTCCAGGAAGAACTCATTAATGCCCCAGTACTCAATCTCCTGGCAGAAGGAGAAGACGCACAGCTCCTCCATGACGTGCAGCTTCCCTGTCTGGTAGAAGTGGAGCACGTAGAGGAAGAAGCCGGGGTTTCGGTCGAAGTAGAACTCCCTGGCGCTCACATCATAGTCATCGCAGAGCTGCAGGATGGACTCCTCTGAGTCGCAAGACAGCAGGCGTCCCAGGCGGGTGTCGGGAAACTTGGAGAGGGCACTGGAGCTGAGCCGCCTTCTCAGACCCCCCACGTTGATGTTGATAACGTCCTCCTCAAAACCGGGACCCCAGTAATTTAAGGTCTTGTTGACCATGATCAGCAGAGCGGGAGCTGGTTCCACCTGTAGGCAAGACACAGCGGGGCTGGAGGGGACGCAAGGCCCCTCCGACTCCGGGTGCTCCGGAGGGGCAGAGGGCCCAAAGCACCCTGGGGAGTCAGGAGGGAGGTTTGCAGTTTGAAAAGTGAGGACCAGGGAGCGGGGAAGGGAGAGAAACAACTTCGGGCAGCTGTTCTTCGGTGGTATGGAGCGGTGAGGCGGAAAAAAGCCAATTATTTTCCCAGGTCAAACTTTTCCGTGCTTTTTTTTACCTCTTAAAGTTTCTCCCTTTGCTAATGGCCTAAGGAAGGCAGTTTGCTGCACCTCCAGCACCTCGTCCATGGGGTTTTCCTTGTTCAAACAGGTAATTAGTCACTGAAGAGAGGATTTATCCCCCAAAGAGCCTCCCTCATGGAAAAAACAGATCTTGTCAAATCACTGCCACAGTGAATCTGCCAGAGAGCTTTGTAGCCCAACTGCCTACGTTGCTAATTAGACCTGGTCAAAAAGTCTTTAGATGGTGCTATCTACCCAGCAGCAAAGGCAGTTTTGCCAAAATCAAAGTGTTTTCACAGAAGGTGTCAGTTTTAGGGAGAATTTCAGTGGAAGAAGTGTCAAAACAATTCATCTGCCTGCTTTGTTTCCTCTTGTGTGTTCTGTCATGTAAAATATTAAGATTATTTTTATAATGTTGAAACATAACAAAAACATGATTCAGAATCATTGATGACTCTGAATTAAAAACCTGTAAATTGGTAGGGAAATAAAAAACAAAGTTTTGGTTTCTATTGTGTTTTAGGATTTTAAAAGTTTCAGGGAGCTGCGCTTTTCTGTCTAGCAGAAATTCCATTTTCTAATGAGCAGCAGCTAAAACAACTAACAAAGAGAAGCATTCCCACACCTTCAAAAGCATTTACCTGTCTTGATCAGAAGCTTAGAATAAAAAAGCCAAATAAAAAGGTCTGTGATCTTCTTGCATCCCTTGAAATCAGTCTCCACATACCTTATTCATCAAAACGCTTGGGGACGCACGGAGCAGCCCCGAACCCACGGCTCCTGGTACCCACAGCTCCTGGCACGGGGGTGTTGGGTGTCCCCAGGAGGGACATTGCATTTGCTCTCTAGGTTGGGGAATTATATTTTTCCGCACACATTGGCTACTTTGGAAGAATCCCACTCTTAGGCATGACTTGCTCCTGAGCTCTGCTCACACTTCCAGGCTGGTACCGACACGACTTCTGCAGCCGCTGATGCTTTTGCTGCAGCGGTCTCCGAGACATTTGTGACCTGCAGACTGGCCTTTCCCCCATCCCAGAGGCTTCCCCCCTGGTTTTAATCAGCCGGTGTAGAAACTAGGTATGGAGTTACGTATGAACTAGAAAAATCCCCCACCTTCTCTGTCTCGTGTTGCCCACTGAAGTTTTCAAACTTCAGGTGATGCAGGGACAGAGGCCACAGACAGGCAGCAGGAGCCGAGGGAAAAGGCTGCAGAAGCCCCCGCGGTGATGCCGAGGTGCCACCAGACCCTGCGTGGGACAGTCCGGTCCAACAGCAGCCACCGAGGGCCAAGGCCGGGTCAGTGACACGCGGCGGGTCCCCCCCATTGCACCCCAGCCCCGTGCTGCTCACCGGACATCTCCTGGGGTTTCTGGGGCAAACGCTGAAGCAGGGGAAGGGCTCTGCATGTTTTCCAGTGTCTGAGAAACGCAATGTAAAAGGTTCATCAGACCAGGAGCGACCCGGGGGACATTTTCACATCTGAATCTGGAGGCCAGAGCAGAGCCGGAGAGGGGCAGGTAACGGAGTAACGGTTAGAAATAAACCCCCGAGGTATGCTTTTAAGCTGAGCAGGGCTGTGCGTGCAGCAAATGCCAGATTTGTGTGAAATATCCTGGCAAAGGCATCTGCTAACTCCACTGCATCTCCCAGCCAGGGCTCCTTAAAGACACAGGCTTTGCACCACAAAGCCAGCACTTCCCATTACACCGTGTCTGAAGGAGGCAACTGGCTTGCGATAAGCCTCAGAGCTTAATGGACTCATTCTCTTGCCTTTCAAAGGGGAGGGGAAAAAAAAGAAGGATCAAGTTTTTCAATGCTTAAGACAAAAGCAAAGGAGAAGAAGGGTTGTAAACATTCCTTTTCAGGGATAAATTGGAATTTCTGTGACAGATAAGTTTTTCCAGGGAAGACATCACATAGCCCATCTGTGGGGTGGGGATGACTAATCCAGGTTCCTTCCAGAAGGATGCTTATGCATTCAGACTACACACACACACATAGACACGGCTGTGGGGGTGGGTCTGTGGGGTCCAGCTTATCCCACACCCGTCCTCAGCCTCTCTCTGTACCCTCCCTATACAGCAGCCGCTCTGAGAGGCCAGGCCGAATGTCACCGAAATCAATGGAAAGGTGGTTTTGGGGCTGGGCTGGGCCACGGGGCAGCCCGGGGGGCTGCGCTGGGAAGGCAGGACAAGCCTAAAGTGATGCTCCAGCTCAGCGGGACCATCCCCAGCGCACAGCTGTGCTGTGCGGCTGCGGCTCTGGGCGAGACGTGCCAAACCCCGAGAGCCAGGAGGGAGCCGGCTCCCACCTCTCACGCAGCTCAAAAAAAATGGGGTGTCAGGACCCTGCAAGCCTTTGTACCCCAGGGAAACCCCTCCAGCCCTCCCTCCCACGCGGGAAGCAGAGCGAGGAGAAGGGTCGCGAACTGTCTGAGATGCTCCTTCCTGACGTTCGCTTCCGAATAGAGCAAATTATTTCTGCCCACATGCAGCTTTCATCTAGGAATCTAAAGCAGCAATTAATAGTTTTATAACTCTTCTCCCTACTCATTTCATGACTAGCTAAGATCAGCTTTAGAACAAAACTGAGGTTTGAACTAAGACCTGGCGTGATCTCCCCTGTTAGATCATCAAAGGATGCGCATTTGCAGAGGTATCTGCTGGGAAACAGGAGCTTACTTTAGGAAGGTTGGGTGTTTTTTTATTTTAAAGCACAATGGACAGAGAATACAAATGTGTCTGTCTGGAATAAAGTGAATTTGCAACATTTTCCTGTAGCTAGCCCAAAATTTCCATGAATGATTGGAAAAATAGAACAGGTAAGGCCAGTCTCTTTCTGATAAATTTTGAAATATATTGTAAGCTATTTTAAGGAGACAACCATCAGAATTACACAAGCCCAGTGTGAACTGGGTGTTGGGTGTTTAAATGAATATGTATCTTGTGGAGAAAGAAATCTCTGATATATGCATTTATGACAGTAAAAAATATAAAAACAGATCAAGCATATCTGTAAGAAATGCTAGAAGAGTTTCCCTTGACAACGTATTTTTTTCTTAAAGGCTTTCAAATGGAAGTTATGTATATTTATTCTAACTGGCAGAGGGGACCAAAGGGAGTGGGAAGGAAGATGCTAATAGACATTCAAGTGAGGATGCAGCAAGCGCAGGGAGTATGGCACGCAGGGGCTTTTCCAGCGAGGTACAATAGCTTCAGATTAACATTCCAAATAAAAAGCCCTGTACTTACAGCTCAGTGAGGCTTCCCAGTGGGGAATCGTGTGGCTTTTCTCAAAGGAGCCATTAGAAACGCGGAAAGGAGGAAGCCCTTCATCCTTTGCCTGTAGGCCAGTCCTAAAGGCCCTGTCACCCTGGGCTTGCAACCCTGCACGTCCCAGGCGTGCAGGGGTGGTGGCTGCAAACCGCTGGAAGAAGTCCTGCGTGGGATGCCCATGGGGCTGGAGTGGGGCTGGGGTTCCCCGCTAGGTACCTGGTAGGGGAGTGGGGCTCCTGCAGGATGGTGTCCCCATAAGCCATGGGCCGGGGCAAGACTGGGGAGACGCCTGCTTTCTGGTCATCCAAAAGTGCCCCTGCAGAGCCCCGTCCCCATGGCTGAGCCTCCCTGTCCCCATCGGCCTGAAGATGCTCAGGACCAAGCCCTTCCTTTGGCGGGTGGCTTCGCCTGGCAGGTAGCGGGGAGCATGGCAGGGGGGTTCCAACTGCTGGTTGCTCCCTGCAGGCAGAGCATCAGCTGCTGCTGTACGCCGAGAGGCCACCAAAACGCCCAGGGCTGGGGATGCAGGTGACGGGGACACACA
>NW_010540703.1:0-5076 GCF_000687285.1 Phaethon lepturus
GTCGGGCGCCGACCAGCAGCCCTGGGAGCGGGGTTATTTTCAGGGCCAGAGTGGCAACGGTTGACCCTCCTTTCCTCGGCGTGCCAGCAAAGTTCATAACATTTACGCAGATTTTTCTGGCCGACGGACGCCCGCCCGGAAAGGTGATCGCTCTGCGCCAGGCAGCTGTTCCCCGCTGCCCCCCCGACGCCCCCGCACGCTTTTCAAGCACTGCCGGCACGGACCCGCTCCCACAGCGACGTGCTGGAAAGCTGAGAACGACGTGGCCTCCCACAGCCCCAGGAACTTGAAGATGCTTATGAAAGACCGGCGGGCCCGGGGCAACTTGAACGAGGTGGAGCCCCATTTCTGAGTCCAGGAACACACGGGCCTTGAAAGGAGCTGGTTGTCTTCTGCAGAGCTGGGACTTTGGCTCAGCCCAGGAGCACAGTGAGTCTGGTAGGCACAAGAGGGTCTGAGAGCACTCATCGAAATGGGAAGAGCTGACAGTCAGGGTTAGGTAGCCACTGGCGGCCAGCATTATGTCATGTCTGTGCTACTGCTGCCAGGACAGGTTGCTGTTAGAAAATATAACTTAAAAGTTAAAAAAAAACACCGAAAAAAATCACAAAACCAAAAAACCACAAAGAAAACCCCCAACAGTTGGGCTCATTTGCAATCACAGAGAAAGATGTATTTGCTTTAAATTACTGAAAGATTAAAACTGCTGATAATGGAAAAAAATCTTACCTATGGCACTTTCAGTTAACTGAGAAAAGTTCAGCCAGCGATTAAACTGCTGAGAGGGAGGAGAGCACAGATTGCATTTCAAAGGAAAATTCAAGCAATGCATTAACGATTATTAATGTGTGTTATTGTTAAAATAATCATATTTATTATGGTCTAGCCTAGGGAGAACCAGCAAAAATGGAAGCCTTGTTCCGGAGACTGTAGAAACATGCACGCAGTAGGTGGTCCCTGGCCTGAAGAGCTTGCAGTCTAAATAGTCGTAGATGGAGTGGATAAAGCACCAGCCCAGTTAAGGAAAGAACGGCAAGAGACACTTGGTTTGCATCTGCTTTGCAAGGGCCTGGATAATATCTGTTGCCTGGTTCTCCTTCCAGTGTTTGCTATAGATATGTGAGGGCTTCTGTATGATCCTGATTTAAAAACAAACAAACAGCCAGATGTGAAAAGTAGAGAGTTATTGATTTATTGCTGGTATTGGCTCTCGTAGACATAGCGGAGGCCAAGGATGGGAGACAGGATAACGTGATTGCCGTAGTAGTGTGAGCCACAGGCTTGGCTCCCCACTGCTTTGCCTTAATAACAGAAGAATTTTACACCCACTTGCACAGATATAAACATCACCCATGATTAAAAGCAGCAGTTGTTTAGTTGCCATTCAAATATTTTTAATTGTGTTCTGCCTATTTTAATCAGCCTATTCTGCATGGACACTTGTGTCCATGAATGCTCACTGTAGTAAAGGGTTACAAATTTAATCAGTAAGTGATACCAGTTTTCTAGGTGGAATAGTAAGTGTACTGTTTTGAAAAGCAACCAGGCAAAACTAAACCAAACCAAACTGGTATTAGGGCAGCCTTCCCTGTGCATCTGTCCATGCCTGCCATTACAAGCAGCTGTTTTTTCCTTGTCTTATAAATTGACATTTCTAAGTATGTATTCCCCTTGTGCCTTTTGTTATGCAATCACAATCAATGACCCCTAATAAAAGAATAAATTTGGTGGAAGGTGTTTTGAAAAGCTTGGGCTGGAGGTGTATCCCTGTGACTCTTAGGCTTGTGTGCGCTAGGAGAGGTTTGCAAGTACAGCTGTGCTGATGGGTCCTCCCCAGGGAATACAGGTTGTTCTGGCAAAAGAGGGCATTTGCCGCTGCCTCATGCTTGTTCGTTAGACAAGATGTATCCCCTGTAGGGCTTTCTTTCCTAGGTAGTTATGGCTTCACTACGTCCAATTTTGGGTCCAGTTCAGTTATGCAAAGTTGAGGCTTCTCCCTCCTCTCCCCCCATGGCCCCTTCCTCAACCACCCTTGATCCACTGCCAGGGCTTCACAGTGCTGGCCATGCTAACCTGGAAACCAAGAATGTGCCAGCATGGCACAAAAAATATAATATTTATAAGCAGGGAGCTCCTTGCTCCAAGGTGTGCTTCTCTGGCAGCTCCGTTCCAGCAGACTGTTTCGGTTGCTTTGTGAGCATGAAGCCAAGTACGCAGCTAGTGATGGTGCCTAACGCAGCCGCACAGAAAAAGTGCAGCAGGGAGGTCTGGTCAGTCCTGCATGAGGAATGAACACCAGTCACACACGCTCAGAGGCAGCTGTGGCTTAGGAAATCCTGCCCATCGGTTCGCTTTGGTGGTGAGGAGCTGCCTTTACCTGCAGAGGGACATAGCTGTTGCTGGCTGGGGCATTGCACAAGAAAATTAGGTGGCTTTTCCACCCTCCCCACCTGGTGAGGAGGGGAGGAAAAGCAGCCCTGTAGCTCCTGCTTTCTCCTTTGTGCTGCGATTGCACTATAGATAGCAGAGGCCCCTCATCCTGCCTCTGTTGTCTTTGACTTACAATTCAGCCAGCTCTAATTATTAAAAAATAAACAAGCCTGTAACTGCTTAAGAGCTTTAAATCCCCTAAATGACAGGGAAATAGCCCCTGAACACCACCGAAATAGTCTCTTCTATGTCCGCCTATCCTGGCAGCAGATACAAATCATCATTAGTGGGTCACTCTGACACAGATCCCTTAATGTAAGTGCTACGTTACATTAACAAGCAAGTCAACAATAATATTAGCAATAAACGAGAAATTAAATTCCTAGTCATTCATCCCTGTGGGTTTCCCAGTGTGTCTCTTGTGTTTTTCTTGTTTTGATCCTAAGCGTTTTGAAACAAGAAGTGTCTTCATTTTGTGTCTTGTGGCGTGATCCAAGCCCATTAAAATGGATGACAGTACTGCTGTTGACTTCAGTTAGCGATTATTGTAGGAAAGAGCACATCGTGTGATTTAGAAATTAATAATAACCATATACACTAATTTTAAGGAGGGAATGTAAAATCTAACTTTTCTGCTGAACTGATTTTAATTAAAACTGTTTTTTCTAACAGTTTTTCCAACAAAGCAGATAAAAAACTAATTTGCATTAAATTGAAATACTTTTACTTTTCTGGACCAAGACTGGTTGTGAGGGAGTCACCACTGCTAAGCAACAATAAAAGATGATGTTTTGTACACACTAAGAAAACTCTAAATGTGAGTGCTCCAAAGCAGAACTGGAGTTTTTGGCTGCTAATTTTAATGGAAGATGTGGCTAGACCCTCAAATGGCTCCACAGCCAAAATACTTAAATTGTTTTGCCTGCGTTTTCTGTTGATATATGTGGACTGGAGCATTGTTTTTTTTTGTTTTTTTTTTTCAAATTACAGCAGTAGCTTAGTTCTAGTATGTGCTAGAAAATTGCTTATTGGACTCTCCTGATCAGAAATCTGGAATATTATCTGTAGTGCTTTTATGATGAAGACTATTAAATGGTGAACTGAAACCACAACCTCATTCCTTTCAGAATTAATGCTCAGAGTAAACCTGTCTTGTTCCTGACAGGTTAGTCTCCAGTGCACTAATTCACAGAATCACAGAATCAGAATTAAGGTTGGAAAAGACCTTTAAGATCATCAAGTCCAGCCATCAAACCCAACACCACCATGCCCACTAAACCGTGACCTGAAGTGCCACAATTCTTTGTTTCTGTCTTGCCAAATGTATTCACTGAATTGCACTGGTGGCCTGAGCATTTTTAATTTTACTGCCTCTACATCCAAAGTGAACCTGCAGTACCGTGTAGCTACAGCTGGCACAGATTGCATGTAATCAATTATGGAACATTAAGTATTGCAAATACAATAAGGCAAGAAAGGGGGAAACTCAACGCCTATAATTAAACGCGCATAAACCTTCCTGAAAGCGGAGTGGGGTGCTCAGCCCTGCAGCGAAGGCTGGCTCGGGCGTGCTGACGGAGACTCGCAGCACCAGTGGAGCACAGGCTGTGCGGTCCCTCTCCGTGCGCCTCCGGGGTCTGGCTCGCCGGCAGCAGGTGGGCTGCTGCTCCCTTCTCACCCTCCTCTGCCCGTGTCCAGGAGCTCATGAGGGTGGTTCTGCCCGTCAGTCCCCAAAGACAATTCTGATGGCGGTGGTTAATTAATTGTCGTTTGGGGTGGCTACTTTGTTACTGGATGCCTCTATGTTCTCATTGATTTGAAATATCATCTGTCTGGGTTGATGGTTGCCGGTGTGCACTTGGAATAAAGCACCTGCAGTGGTGATGCTGCATGTCTCCCTGGGGTGGGAAGTCTTGATAGTCTCCCTCCCACTCCCTGCAGTGCTCTGGAGATGGACTAAAGGGTCTTCAGGCATGACTGAGCACTTTCACCCATTTTCTCTTCTTGTGCCTCTGGGACAGACAGAACAGACTAGCTCCATAGGAGTAATCCCACTGAATTTAATGCGTGAAGTTAAGTAAATGGGGGAAAAAAGGAGGGGTGGGGGGGAAGAGCAGGATTTAGTTTTAATTACCACCAAGTCAGTAAAACTGGATCCGTAGGTGCAAAATGGAGCTGCAGAATGGGATACCGGGGTCGTTAATGAAACTTAAATATTTTGGGGGCACTCTTTCAGATTTAGCTGCTGAACTGTAGGGCAGGAAGGAAGCAGATTTTATTTAAAATGAATCCAGTGGTAATCCTGGGAAATGCAGGTCCTTCTTCAGTACTATGACTCTGTAGCATGTGAGATACAACGGAAGATCAGATATTTATGCAGATAGTAAGAACGTGCAACTATGTTAGAGGAAATATATATTTTATAAGGAATATAAACTTGTATTCTTCGTGTTACAAACTGGGAATAAGCTGTGGGCAAGTTATTCTGTCATGTTTTTGAACCTTATTTGGAACATCTAAAGCTCGTAACTGACAGAAGCAGGCTGTTAAACTAGGTGAGCTACTGATAGAGGCAGAAAAGGGACTACATGGTATCAAATGCTAAAAATGTTGCCATGTTTCTCCATTGTATAGTTTTTTTTTTTT
>NW_010540704.1:0-6449 GCF_000687285.1 Phaethon lepturus
CCTGTGCATGTCGGCTCGACAAAGGAGCAAGTGTGGCCGCAAAGCCAAACAAATGAGTGTTTGCCGCAGCGTTTTTCTGGTCGTCTGAGGAATAATCACGCAGCCACAGCGCTGAATTCGCAGCCTGCGCTTTCTGCAGCAGCCGAGGCTGCTGCATCTGCAGTGCCGCGGCCCTGGGTGGACGCTGCACCGAATGTGGGTCTTGGTACCGTGCAGCGTCTCCCCTGCCTGCCAGGTGCTGGTGAGAGAGACACGGCTGGCTGCGCTGCCCTTCCTCCCAGAGAGGAAGGCTCCCGCAAAGCCCCGTTCCTCGGTGCCGGAGCACGCCCGGGGAACCCGCCCAGCCGGGGCAGGGGTCCCAACACTACCAAGGGTCCTGATGCTGCCGTGCCGTCGGATGATTTGCTTGTCAGAGGGGCTGTGAAGGTCTGACGCCTCGTTGGCCTGTAGCTGGAGATGTAGCTCTAGTACTTCATGGATACTCAGGGATATCTTTGTTTACATCAGTAGTAAGGGATTCGAATGGTTTGCCCTCGGGGTACTGCTGTGTGTCCGTGATCTGTGTCTGTCAAAATGCACCAAAACCCCACGTCCCACATATGTTCCAGCCCCAAACCTGCTCCCGGGTTCACTTTCCAAGGGCACTGTGTCCGGTGAGTGCCTGTGCTGGCAGGTCAGTGTCAGCTGCAGACGTGCTCACGGTCTATCCTGTGTTACTGTGGTGCTCCTTTGTGCTTCAGAGTTTTAAAACAGAAGGGTTTGAGTTTCACTGCACCTTGGGCATAGGTAAACCTCTGTGGCGTGGTTATTTTAAATGAGTCGGTCCTCACAGACCTTTACCTTGTATAAAATGATCGGGTTTTTTCCACTACTTAAAGATAAAAGAAACCTTCGTGGTTAACTTCTTAATAATTCAGTGAATATATACAGTTTTCCTCTTGGAGGAGATGAACAGTTTACCCACTTCCACAAGACATGTTACACGCTCAGTACTTGCTGAGCAGTGTGCAGGAAGCCATTCAGTCAAAGCATCTCTGTCCTGAAGCCTGAGCTGCAGCCTGACCCCCTTCAACCGCAGGGCTGGATCAGGCACCCTGGGAGCACTCTGCGCGGTACACAGTGCTGGGGGATTTCTGTCTGTGAGTTTGGCCATGCAGCAATTCCTCCATACTCTGAATTTTATACAGTCTTAACTTTCAGAAAAATCTTTGTTTACAAATGCTCGTAGTGCATTTCAGGGAGGAATGCATACTTGCCGTTTCATACAGGATCACTAGCAAAATATTTGAAAGAGGTTTTCCTGTTCATTGTCTGCTGCATCTCACTGCTATTCAGGCTCTATTTCTTCAAATTCTCTTCTTTAGGGAGAAGAGTCTGAGTGCACAAGGGGGCTATGGTTTCTGCAACCAGATAATATAACCATGTAATATAAACGTGGCAATAATTTCCTTAGGCCCTGTGATCCGTCAGGCATGTTGAGAACAGTTGGCAAAGGTCTGGGGAAGTTCCCAGTGCTACACAGCAGCTACAGATAAGATGCCTTTCTGCCTTGCTCAGCTGCAGGATCCACACCCCCGGCGCTGAAGAGGTCCATCCTGTCCTCTTTCCTAGCAGGGTAAATCTCTGCCTTTGAAGTCCTATGCCCACAGCTTGCAGAGCTGACTAATACATCAACATCAGTAATTTACCAAAAGTGGGGGGAGTGAAAGAAAGCTGCAGCATAAATCTCGGTCTGGCTTTATTCTTTTACTTTAGGTTATATGTCTTTAAAGGAAAAATGCTGACAACATGCTTGCTCACCAAAAGCCTTTGGAGCCAATGCCAAGAGTTTGCTCAAAACTGGTAAAAAGTCAGAGCTGATATCTGAGCGCAGCACTGAATTTTCCTCTACTTCCTTGCTTTATTTTAATTTTCCAGTAGCTGAGGAGACGTTCAGTATGCCTGCTGCTTTTTGCTTTGAGGCATGGGTCAGAGCATGCTTTTGTCTTTTGAAACGGGTGGTCACTGGTGTCTGACTTGGTGAGGATCCACTGGAGTTCATGTGTTTGCTTTCTCTGTATCTGTTACTCTTCAGTCTGGTGAGTGTGACTTTAAAACAGTATTATTTGGATTGAAATAGTGCAGCCAGGCAACAAGGGGCCTTGTGCCTCCAGGAAGGGCTTCTCCCCTCGGCAGAGAGCAGCTTCATGAATGTTAACATCTGCAGACCAACGTGCCTGCAAAGCTCCCCGTCCCCTCGCAGGCAGGGACAGGTTCATGCCATAGTAACCACTGCAACCAAAGCAACGGCCACCTCACCTTAAACATCCTGCTACGTGGCAGAAATCTTTTGGTGTCTGTGCACTCTCATCTGATGATGGGATGTGGCTGCATCCTAAATACTGTTGGGCTTGTTTAGTGCTCAAGATATGAGGTCCTGGCAGCTAGCTCTGGGTCATCATCAAGATTTCAAGCCTAATAAATCACAGGGAACAATTTTTTGATGAGGATTGTGCCTGGCTGAGGGGAGCTGACCCCACGTGTTTTTCTCCTCTCTAGCAATCTTGGTGCCTCCTCTAATAGACTGGACGATGACCACCTGCGTCTGCAAGCAGCTATTCATAATTTTGGTAGAGGTCCTCCTACGAGGAAATGTAGTCCAATATGTGTATTGCAGCAGCTTTCCACCCGAATGCTTGCACGGAGGAGCACTGTTGGAAGGGTAGGTGGAGGATCTGCTTCTGCTCCCTCCAGAGCCCCAGAAAGTACATTGGTATCTCCGTGTTTGCATGTGGTGACTGAAGCGCCTGTGTTATTGTACAAAGTATGAACAGCAGCTTATTGACCTTTGCAAACCTTTCCTAATAGTGACTGCCCTCCCCTAGAAATGCAGAGAGCTCAGAGCCTTGAATTATTGAGGAGTTTAAGGTGTGAATCCCAGGGGATCTCCTCCCTCTCCAAGCCAGGGGAGGCCCGGCAGCAAAGGCGCTGTGTTCTCAGAGACGCTCATGTCCTACTGCAGAAGCGTATTCCTTGCTTTCTCCCACGTTGGTTGACCTTACTTGTATCTAGGAGATGCAATGTATTCTTTCCCACTGAAGCTGATGGGTCCGGAGTCTCGTGTCCAAATCTTGATGCTTTAATTTAAAAAATAAATATGTAAAAAAAAAATACTATACTCCTAACCTTTTTTTATAATAAAAAGTTGATCTATATGGAATGACTGGATTCCCACAACTGTAGTAGTGATAACAACATGCCTTTTATTGCTTCTTGTGCTGTATTGTGCGCTAGTGGTATAGCCATGCTCCCCAAGAGAAAGCAGTTAAAGTTCTTCTTAAACCTCAGGGACTTTTGTGATCTTCTCACTTGCTATTTATAGCTGATTAAGGCTCAATCATGTGATATAATGATAGTTCCCCCATGCTGTATTGATCCCAGTAGGAACGAAGGGCATTCAGCACCTCATATGATCAGACCCTTCACACCCGTATCTCGCTGCTCGCTACAGAATATGAGCGGTAAGACTGAGCGCCCCTAGATTTTCTTATTCAGACTCATTTCGAGCTCCGGCTCAGACTGGAGATTTGCTGAGTAAATAGTCTCAACAATAATCTCAGCCTGATTCCAACTAATTAAATCCTGTACAAACATCCCTCTCTGGGCCAATATAGCGAAAGACAACGAAAACACAGAAAACCAGACATAGCTTTCCTCCAGATTTTGCTCGGCCCTTTAATCCTGTATCTTTTGAAAGATAGTAACGTCCATAAGATGAGGGGTCAGCCTTCCTGCCCTCAGCATCAAGCAGTGGAATTTTTCAATAATGAACAGCTGGGTCACCAGCGACACAAAAGCTGCTGTAATATCCTGTAGGCTTACGGGGCACAACAGAAATCCCAAAGCAAATCATGATGTACACAGAAAGGGACCGTCCTTTTCTATTAAGGAGGCCACTTCAAACCAGTCTCAACACCACCTTTTCTCCAGCTTTTCGGAGGCGAGATTATCCCCTGCGTATATTTAATCACACATTGGGGGGTGGCTGTGATTGCCTTTTTAGAGTGAGAGAAGTTAAAGAACATAGTTTGAAGACTCTTATTATCAGTGCTCCATCCGCGTGCTCTCAGCCAAGATGTGTTTACAAACAACCCTTGAGATCAGGGAGAACAGTAACATTGCACTGGGCCCAAGGCTGGGTTTTGCACCAGTTTGACAATTGATTGTATTAACCCAGACTCCAAGTAAGTGCAGTGAGAGCTTGTGGGAGGGGGAAGTGGGGGGGTGTTGCATTTTTGTTTTAATTTTTATGAAACCCCATGGAATTCATGGTCTTTTCCAGAGAAAGAAAAAGTTACCTTGTAGGGTTTTTCCTAAGTACCCAGTAAAGCAAAAAGTAAACCAGGGTAACATGACCAAA
The DNA here is from genome assembly GCF_000687285.1 of Phaethon lepturus. Taxonomy (NCBI): domain Eukaryota; kingdom Metazoa; phylum Chordata; class Aves; order Phaethontiformes; family Phaethontidae; genus Phaethon; species Phaethon lepturus. The sequence goes on from NW_010540704.1 coordinate 4,400, forward strand.
AACCAAATACTATAAAAACTTTTTAATGTATCACAAAAGTCAGTCTGAGATATATGCAAGATATGTTGGAGATTCCTGATTAAAAGCAGTTTGTGTCAAGGAAGTTACCACTTGCAACATGTAGAACATCTGACAGTGATTAAATGGAGCTAGCTATTAGATTTTCCTAAAGAAACAATAGTTAAACATATCTCCACAAGTATGAAACACTTTATGTACTGTATCTGGTACACCTCATTTAAATTGACTTAGATGGAACAGACACACTAAGTCTAACTAGTAGGTTATTAAGAATATAAACCTGGTGCCCAAGAATTTACAATCAGTTATATGGGAGGTATCCTGACTTTCCTCCTTTTCCCAGGGCTTTCATTTACTAAGCATGTGCTGTAAAGATGTCACATTTACAGCAAGGGACATGTTTAGGATGTTTCTTACAAATAGTTTTAAGTTACATACCTGTAGCAAATACATCTTGCTGTGCTGTATAGAAAGCCTGCCATGGGCTCAAGGAAATGTGTGTTAAATGAAGAATGTATGTGTTGGGAAGAATACATTCGTAATTTATTTTTTCAATTTGCTTATTAGATCCTGTGAATTTTTGATAGAAAAATGACATAAAATTGTTTTCTACAGGGTGACAAGCTTTTCAGCTCTGTTAAACCACTTAGAGGTTTGAGAAATATGGTTTAAATTAAGCATATCATACTTCTAATTCTGGTGGGTAACAAAAAAAAAAAAAAAAGAGCTTGGAGTTTCATCCAGCCAGTAGTGTTTGGTAGTTGCAAATAAACTGTGAGCTGTAAGTAGTAATAATTTTAAGGGTTCCCTAAGAATTACCTTTTCGTTTCCTTCGCTTTTGGATCAAGAGGCGTATTTAGATGGATACTGCAGGGCTGTACTTGCACTTAGGTGCTCTCATTCGTGTTCGTACATTGCAGGGGAGGAACAGGCATGTCAGAAGACTTTGAGTTCAGCATTTCAATCTGCCTTTAATTATGGATTTCCCTATTATTTTGTGAGATGAGTGGGCAGAGTTGCTGAAGTAAACCACTACAGCGCTATAAGCCCAACCAACATCACTGTTTCTGAGTGTGGAAATCATATAGTGTTCGTACCTCTTTTCTGTATGTCACTTACATTGAGTAGTTTTTAAAAATAATTACGCTTCCACCAGCAGCCGAAGGAGCTCTGCTTGCCAGGCTGGCTTTTAAAGCCTTAACCCATCTCGCTCTCTCTATCTGTACAAGGTCAAGTCAGGAATTGCATTCAGCTCCTCTGGAGCAGAAGGATGCTGAGGGTCAGTGTTTAGTAGGTGGGGAATCATGTGAGCGGTCCTCTGGGGTGCTGAGAGCTAGTTTATGGTTAACGCCAAACTTCTCTAGTTTCTATAATGCCAAGTCTAGTAAAATATTCATAGGTAGCTTATCTCACTTTCAGATAATTTAAGATAGACAAAAGTTAAATTGGAAAATATTGCTTAAAAATATGAGAGAAAAATTGAAGACAGTGTCTTGAGCACAGCATACACATTTTGCTACTTTTTATTTAATTATCTTTGTCAGATTTACAAAATTGTTCGCCATATAAAAGTCTGCCTTATGCACAAAACTGTCCAGAGTTTGGTCTTTTTAATGGGAATCACAAACCCACTGGAATTCCAGGGGCTGATGTGGGTCAGCTAGAGGATGGGCTTAGAGGATGTGGCGTGTATGCTTCATGGGGTGGCAGTAATGGTCATGCTATGAGAAACGACAGCTTTAAAGGTAGTTGTTTTCTTGCAGTTGGATTCAGTTGAAATGATTAGGGCTTGAAGCTTTGCCAAGAGTTCGCTCTTGACCAAGAGACCGTTACTGCAATTAGGTGATAGTTTTCACCAATACGTTCTGTGAAATGTCAAATGCTGAAGCGTGTGTGGGAGCAAAAGAAACCACAGGGCTAAATGGCACTTCTGGGCTTGGTGTTCAGCTCCACGTACCTTTACCCTGTTCCGTTTCTGCCATTTGGCCGCCGGTGACCGAAGTCAGCCTGTATAATAAGCGAGACAAAC
>NW_010540705.1:0-3508 GCF_000687285.1 Phaethon lepturus
CCTTTCCAACCTTAGTGATTCTGTGAAATGGAAACAATTTTAAATATCCCTTTCATCAATCTTAGAAAGGTTAGAGAGAAGTAGTGAGTGAACAGAATCAGGCCATTTATGGCAGCAAGAATAACCAGCAGTTTACTAGGGCATCTCTAAGAAGTTTAAGTCAAGGGATTTGACTGATGAAACAGAAAAGAGCAGACTTGCTGTCAGCTTTGAGTTTTCAGTTAATGCTGGGCATTGCCTAAGCTGCGACCACATTGGTATAATTGAGTGCTGTCTCTGGGGACTCTTCTTTAGAAAATCGCACTCATTCTGAAAGTTACTTGGGCAGAGAACTTGGCATGGCAGAGCTTCACTGTTTGCCTAAGGAATCTTGCTGTATTGGTGTGAGTTTTACTAAGTGCCAAATGTTCATAAAGAGTGTATATGAAAGGCATTTGTTGAAATGAAGACAGTTTATTTTACAGTTTACAAAGCCAAGCAATGGATTTTTCCCTTTCTCCTTATTTCTTTGTCTTATTAGTGTATAGAAGATCTCTTTTTTAACACATCTACATTCTGCTGATGCAGGCTGCTTTTTTCTAGCATTTGAACAAAGGCCCAAAAATATTTTCTGTGGATAGGAGACAAAAAATTATTCTCCTAAACTCCAACTTGCAAAGCTAATTTCCAAGCAGTTCAGCAGAATTCTCAACTGAACTGTCAGGGAATAAAATCTGTATAATAAACCAGTCATCTAATTCATGACATCATGGGATTCAATCTCCCTAGGCAAGATTTAGTTCAGACATTCAGATGCTTTGTTGTATGAAGTTAGACAAAGTGGTATTCATCTTTTGTCACTTCATCTATCTGAAAGTTAGGCATCATGTCAAAGCTAGTCTCTAGGGTCCCTCTGTAGTCAACAGAGAGAAAAAGACGCACTTCAGAGAGCAATTCATTCCACCTTTAACATCATAGCATCATCAGAGTGTCAGAAAGGGGACAATGCTTTGCTTGAAGAATTGCAGCCTGGAATTTCTAACAGAACTATCCTTTTAAAGCCCATGGGTGCTTTAATACCTGTAATCTATAAAGTCTGTCCACCAATTCCTCACTTTCGAATGAATAGTGTCAGGCAAGGAACCTTTAACAAACGGATTCTCTATTGAACATTCTCAATGCTCACTGGTTAGCATGCTAGATAAATCATTTTATAGTAATTATTTTGCAGGAGTTTATTCAGAGTCGGTTAGGATAAACCCTGAAAAAAATTAAATGGCTGTTGAGTGCAAGATTAATAGGGCTGTCCAGGAATACTTTACAATACCGGCATTACCAATACAAGCTTCATCCATGCAGCTTTGACAGGATGCTTCCAGTCAGACCTAGAAACCTCTCTGCATTAAGAACACTAGCTGTTCTGGGAAACCTGTGTAAGTTATAAACCAGGAATCGGCCCTGGGCTTTTATCCTTTGTAGATATTTTATGAATGGGTCTAGAAAAGAAGGTATATTTCTGAAAAAATCCACAGTCCTTTCACACAGAAGAAATGCAGAAGTAGTTTGTCAAAAGTAAAGTGGTTGTTGATAGAAGCACAGCTACAGCCAAGAGCCTCCTAATGGAGCCCTGTAGATCATGTTGCTTCTCTGCATCCTCACAAAATCACTTATATGTAAAAACTTTGATTTTTGTTGTTGTTGTTGACCACATTGCTTTATGGGAGACCTCAATGAAGGCTTTTTGAAAAATCTACTTAAATTGAGTTGCATTTGGATATTGGATCCCATGATGCTTTCCAAAGAGTGGTAACAGAAGATCCACATTATTTTTTCAGTTACTTCCTTACCAGTAGGTGCAATTCCCTCTCTTGCATTATCTTGTTTATTACCCTTTCGAATAACTCTGTCACTTCTGTTTAAGCAGAAGCGGTAACTCAATCCCTTAATAAAGCCTTAAACAACATTGCTTCTAAATGAGGTTAAGATCTATATTATATGCAGCATTTGCCTTGAACCTTAATTTGTCCTACTTCTGCAAGGATATCTGGTTACATTCAGGAGTTAGTCATATCAAATCCAGTTCCTGGAGATCATTGAGTTCTAGCCTAAATTTCAACTGACAGGACTTCTTAGGCATGATATACCATTAAGAGTCATGTCAGGGAACTTCTATTCCATTACGTTAGTGTAATCAATGTTTCTTCTTTATCAGGAACATTTAAAACAAAATGTGTTTTTCTGAGCAGACAATTGTACCAAGTGGGTTTTTTTTTTTTTTTGTTATATGTACATTGTGTTTTAATATTTTTAAGTATTATTCTGCAAAAAAGCTGCTATAATTTGCTGTACATAAACACACCCTTTTATCTCCATCTTTGATTTAAAGAAAGGTCCCTCTTGTGCAGTTCTAAATTGAGACAGAATTTCCTCTGAACTTGAGCGTACTTGCAGTTGCTTTTTTCCATTCTCCTTGTTTTAGAAGCAGACTTGAGCTGAATATCTCAGATAAAGACCAAGCTGTGTTTACGAGTTCTCCCAAAGCTGCAACGGTAGTGGGAGTTAGCTGGCTGATGTTCCACAGTATGGTCTCTTCAAAAAAGGGCAGGGGAAATAATCCCTCTTCCATAAATTGCTTTGCATGGAATAATAAGAATATTATAATGTATCAGAATTATCTCACATATTAGAATGACTATTTTTTAAAAATGACTAAATCACAGCCACTGAGTTGCTCCTCTGCCTTGTAGCACCACTGTATTGTGGCTTTGCTCCTCTAGTCTTTAAGCAGGTCACAGGAATCTCTAAGATGTTTCAGTGCAGCCCAGAGAGCAGCTGCCATTTGAAAATGAGACAGGTTAACATAAAATCCTTGAGCAGGTAAGAACTGTTGTTCTGGTCTCACCTGTCTGACTTTGCCTGAAATAAATTAGGGATTACTTGCACATGCTGCTTCATCAGCGGATCAGGAGGGAAAGCGGTCCTGAACAGATGGAGGCAATAACCTCTCCTGCCAATGCAGCTGCGGGGGGGACGGCTGCCTGCAACCAAAGGGACTTACCGGTACTACAGCTACAAATAACTCCTGCATCTTGTTACAGTCCAGTTTAACTCATTAGTGTAGACAGCTGTGAGCTGAAGTGTTGTTGCTAAGGTTAGAGCCTTGCACTGCCTGGGATTTGTGGAGGGGAATACCTTCACCTTGTGAATGTGTGACTGAATAGTTGAAAATACTTGGGGTCTGTTGACTCATGGAGAGTAGCATCTGCAGAAAAGCATAAGAGAGGAACTCTGCCTTGTTTGCAGTAATTGGGCCACATACTGAGATCTCAGGGCCCTTCTGTGACATTTCCTGATGCAGTTTCTTCAAGCAGCAGATCTGTATTGTATTAAGTATCAGCAGAACTCAGATGGGCATTTCTTGAAAGTACCTTTTTGGAGAAAAAAATCACATTTCTAAAGCATTTCTCCACCTTCAAATGGATGCCCCCTAAAAAGAAGCTTGGGTGCTGACTTGGTGCTGGTAGGTGTT
>NW_010540706.1:0-265 GCF_000687285.1 Phaethon lepturus
TCCCCACCGAGTCCCACCGACCCGATCTGCCCCCGATTTGGGGACAAACCCCGCTGGCTCCGGGCCCCTCGCCCCGCCGAGCTCCCGGCTGCTGCTGCGGCAAATTCCCATCCCTCCTCTCCCAAGAGTTTTAATCTCGATGCTACTCCCCCATTTTTGCACAAGCCCTCCCGACTTCGTTTCGCTGTAGACCCACCAGCCCTTTTTCTTCATCATTAATTAAAATAAGTAAATAAATAAGTAAAAAGCGCAAAGGCTTGGCTAC
>NW_010540706.1:306-1073 GCF_000687285.1 Phaethon lepturus
GCCCGCTGCGCTTCTCCCAAGGGTGAAAAACGCACCCCAAACCCCGAGCTTTGGGGGTCAGCGGGACTGTCGGGAGCAGGAATTGGGGTTTTCGCATCTTCTGGCAGCAGGTGCTCAGGGGACAAATTCGGGACAGCCCAGGGCTGGCCGGGGCCATCGCCGGGCGTCACAGGTCCCTGCTCCCCGCCGGGCTTCGGGCTGCTGAAATGTGAGTATTTGCAAGACTGGGGGGAAATTGGTCACTGCTCGGTACAAATAAAACCTCACCTTTTACTGAGAACACCTACTTTCTGCAGAAATCTAGTGCATGTTGGAAAAGGAAAAATCTGATTTTTTTTTTTTTTTAATTAAGTCCATAAAGAAAAAACCGCCGTCTTTTTTTACAGTAATGCAGCCCCACAGAGTTTCTCTAATATGTAATTATTTTCTTCAAATTGTTCTTTAAAAATATTCCAGGCTGCCATGACTGAATATAATTAAAGTGATTAAAGCTCCTGCTGCTGCAGGCACAAAAGCGATGTAACAAATCTGACCCGGCGCTTACTTTTAAAAAGAAAACAAACAGATAATTAAATAAATAAAAACACATGTTTGAAATGCAATTTTTAACCGATTCCAGGGGGAAAAACATTCCAAATGCCGTCCCCGTTTTTACAGGGGCAGCAGCCCGGCGCATCTCTCCAAAGCGAACACTGAGATTTTAATTATGCATCTGCAGATTCCGCCCCCCCCCTTATTTTTTTTTCCTTTTTTCCCTCTTTTTTTTT
>NW_010540707.1:0-1792 GCF_000687285.1 Phaethon lepturus
CGCTGCGCCGCTGTACCGTCCCCCGCTGGTGCCAGCGTGCCCCGATCCCGCCCGCGCCGTTCACACGCGCAGCCCTGGGCACGCATCTTGCGCCAGCCCCTGCAATGCGCGAGCGGCAGCTTCAAAGTGTGTTCCCTCTCCAGGGGGGGACAACGGACGTGATGAGTATTAACTGTGTGGCAAACACCTGAAGAGACCAGCTTTAAACAAAAAATGAGCCCCGTTCTGCATGCCTGCCTTCGGCAGCAGCACGACGCTGCTGGGGGCAGAAGCTTGTTGGGTGCCTCAAGGCATCTTGATCCGGAGGTCCAGAGTTTAGAGGGTCAAAGCAGGGCAGGGGAGGGTGCAGAGTGGGATCCAGCTGGCTAGCTCACAGCTTCGAAAAATACAGGGCACAGAACATCGCAGCTTTCAGCCCAGATGTCCTCCCCACCAGGCTTCCTTCACGCTAGTCAAGCATCATCTGTGGGATCTTTTAGACCTGAAAACTGAGGGATTCCCAAAAGACACAAAGTTAGCAGAAGAACACTGCCGGTTTCCGGGTTTATGGCTTCAGTTAAAAATAATCAGTCCTGATGCAAAAATTAAGCTTGGAACAGGAAGAAAATGTTCTGGTTCTGGTGTGTCTGGGAGCTGATCCCCCTTGGAAGTGGTTTGGGCTGGAAAGTACCTTCAGCTTCTTCCTCAGCTCACCCGGGCTCCAGTGCTTTGGTCGGTACATGTGGGGATATTTGTTCCCCACTTCCAAATTATCTCTAACAACTAAGGCATCTGGATGGGATGAGTGGGGGTTCAGAGTGCCTGGACGCTTTTGAGGGCTGGCTCCTACCCCAGTGCTGAGGCCCCATCTCTGGAAGCTGCCCTGGAAGAGACCACCCTGCCAGCTCTCGGGCTGACGGAGCGTGGCAGAAGGTGTGAGAGCTGGTGGGCAGAGCAAGACTGCTCAGAAGCAGCTTGCAGGCTCATGGGAGGACGAGGAGGAGGCTGAAGGCAAGCCTGCAGAGCTGTCTGAGCCACAGCAGCGGATAACCCATCAGCGATGGGAGCCATCCCAGCGACGGGGTGCAGTGGGAGAGGCTGGGAGCTGGGCGACCAGGCCAGCCGCAGGGTTCGGTTTCTCTCCCCAGTCTTCCTCATGAGCTTCCCGGCTCCATCAGTCCTGCTGCGCTGGGGATGTAGGAAGGGAATGGTGTTTTTGTCCCGGCACCCGCTTGCCACTGCGATGGGAGCAGCAGGCAGAGCGCAGATGTGCTGGACTTACACAGAGCGCTGTGCCGGGCTCCTGGCACCCGGCTGCCCCAGATGTCACAGGGATGAGCACGCCGGGCAGCCGGCCCGCAGCCGGGTGGGAGCACACGGCCGGGGACCTCAGGGCACCCTCTGGGCCATGAAGCGATCCCGTCGCCTCCCCAGCCCCGGATCCTGGCCCCACTTGGCTGCTGGGGTCTGAGCTGAAGGGACCCCGGGGTGGCGGAGGGGGAGCCGGGGACGGTTCTTCCAGCCCTGGGCAGAAGCATGGGGGATGGATGCAGCCCGGGGACGGGCACACTGGCTGCCAGACCCGGGTGCTGGTTAGGCACCCATGCACTGCAGGGGCATTTTCTCTTCTTGCCCGAATCCCCGCCAGCCCTGGAAGATCTAACCCGGCCCCAAGCCGGTGCCTGGATTAATTAGTATTACAGCTTTCCCATGGTGCTGCCGTGCTATTCTCAGCAGCCTCTGGCTGCCTAATCACATCCCCATGTGTGCATAGTCAGGCCCCACAGCTCTGCTCGGCTGGCAGTGCCCCTGG
>NW_010540707.1:1853-2213 GCF_000687285.1 Phaethon lepturus
GGAGGGGAGCTGGCAGAGATGACTGGGGTAGACTGGGATCTGCTGGGATTCAGGACTGGGGAGGTCAGAATGTAGCTGGACGGAAACTTTCCAACAGAGCTTGTCTTTTGATAGCAAGCACATTTTGTGCAGGGCTGTATCAGCCTGCTCCTGTATCAGGAGAGCATTGGCGCTGCTGGCATTTTTGTATGGAGAAGCAACGTGTCTTTTTAACAGCTCTGACATGGCAGAGCTGTGATTCAGGTACCGGTGGGATGCCCAATCCAAGACCCTGGTGGAGGGTCTCCGTGCATGCTCACACGTCCCCGCATGTGTGCTCCTTCCCCCCTCGGCATGACGCTGCAGCCCCAGGGCGGCGGG
>NW_010540708.1:0-7780 GCF_000687285.1 Phaethon lepturus
TCCTCCTACTCACTCTGAAAATGCCGAGAGCCCGGGGAGAGCTGCTGCCGGTGAGGGCCACGCCGGCCGGCACGCAGGGCCAGCCGCAGGGCTGAGCTGCCGCGGAGCCACCCGTGCCATTGCAACAGGCTTTGCGCGCAGATGTTAGCTGGGAGGCAAAACCCTCTGTAAACCAGTGGTAACTGGGAAAACACAGAGCAAAGAAATGACAATTTGAAGAAAAAGAAAAAGCTCTGGGAGCATCCCCTCGGCAGAGGCAGCCCAGCAGGCAGGGCTCTGCCCTCAGTAACCGGACAGAGTCCCTCGCTGCCACACACGCTATCCAAACTGCTTCAATGAACAAAGGTTCGTGGGATCAGGCCCACACACTCAGCAAAGGCTTCTGCCTAGCGCTACCTAATGCCAGTGCAAACATGAGAAATGAAGGATTTCTGCAGGAGTCCTGGTTTCACATTATATGATGGAGAATTAATTTTTTTTCTTCTTGCAGCACAAGCAAAAAGTGAAGGCATGAATTATATTAGTAACCGGTGTCAAAACCTGCTCCCTAGGGAAAAGGGATGAGGAATGTTCATTTCTCCAGCAGAAGACCAGAGGTAGGCTTGCTGGCTTGGACCCAGTGCCAACAAGTTAGATCTTAAAAGTTCCCAGTGCCTATGAAGAGCTGCATTGACTGTGGCTTCCTGCAGGCTCTGCAGCACTGCAGACCTCAGGGTTGCAATTCTGTCTACCTAAATTAAGATGAAAACAGGAAAGTAAATAGATTAAGAGGAGATCGAGTGTGCATGTGAGATGGCAGCTCTGCATGGAGCAACTTGTTTGGCTAGCTTGGGCGAATGACTTTCCTCACGTGCTATCACTCACAATGGAAATCTGAAACACAACTGAGAACAAGGAAAGAGAGACAAAACAAGGCAAACAAAGCAGAAAAACAAGAGGTCAAGCCCTGATGAACAAATTCCCTTTTTTCCTTTAACTTGGAAAACTCGGGTGTAGCCGTGGAAGGTGCTTCCAGGCAGCTCGAACTTGCATAAGAGGCAGAGAAGTGCATGCATCCCTGACCTTGTTTGGCAGTATTACAAGAGGTCATATTTTCAGATGGATGATCTGATCCTGAAATATCCTCCCGTGTAACAAGTACAAACAAGCTTTTCTTTTGTGTCTGTCTCAGCCGTGTATTTCTCTGCTTTCTCTGGTTTTTAATGCAAGGAGCAGCCTTGTGAGGACTGCGGAAGGCAGAAGCAAGCTGAGCAGCATACCACCTCTGCACCGATGGGTCACCAGAGTCACTGGACCGAAACCACAGAAACCAAAGTGCTCTGCTTGGCCAGAGAGCTCAGCAAGTGCCACTGCCAGCTTTTCGACGCTGCTTCATCCGGCTGCCCAGCCTGGCAAGGGGCAGACATAGCCCTGGTCAGAGAGAAGGGGCTGTACATCGCTCTGACCCGGGAGCAGGCTGTGGCCGGCAAAGCTAACCAAGGGAGATGATAGGGTAAATTTACTTCAACGTTATCAAAAAGGGCTCTTTCCAGGGACAAAGCAGGATTCGGTATCGCTCCAGCATCTCCTCCAGCTCACCCAGTAGCCCAAGCATCACACAGTGTGCCCGTGGCGGTGCCAGGGCTGCCAGCACAGTGCCGCTGTGTGTAGCATGGCAGGCGGCTGGTGGCCCTGCTGGCGACCAGCACCGTCCCTGCCAGCAGCCAGGCTCCACCGCGCAGCACGCAGCCTCTGCTGCACACCTCGACATCCCCAAACCAAGACATCTCACCTGCCTTCGAGGGCTGCTGCCTTCGGTGGGGCCACGGGAAGTGGCTTGGCGAGCAGCTGGGGCAGGCAGACCAGCAAGCTGGTGATCCACAGTACCTCCTGGAAACATACGTTGTGTCCTCAGCGCTCAGCCGGAAAACCTCAACGAGCACAAAACACTCATCGCTAATAAGAACACACTGCAATAGTCACCCTCCTTGTGATAAATAGATTATGTGTTTTTTCCCCTGTCTTTTTTTCCCCCCACATCATCATTTAACCAGTTCTCAAATCGCAAGTTATCAAGGCTGCATTTGAATGCTGTGGTTTTCATGTTATAAATCTCGGGTTAAGCAATTCTTTCTCAAATAAATACTCCTTTTTCGGTTGGCACTGAAGCTTTTGTTGTGCACAGTAATCAAGCTCCCAGTTGGCTAACCTCTCACCTAACACGACATCCTCATCTTTCATGTGAACGAAATTTATCATCCATAAGCAAAGACAGAAAATGTGTGAATGTCTAAAACTTATGTAAATTAAGAGGCTATGCACACCGGTCCTAAAAATAGTAGATAATAACAAGCATTTCTTCAGCATACTATAATTATGGGCCTGCTGTCATCTCTTCCATTCTCTATAAGGTCACAGTTGTATTATACAAAATTTACAGTATATTATCAGTTAAAAACACAATAATTAGCAAGCACGCATCTTCCATCTTCAGCACCGGTGATGAATGTTCACAGTCAAGGCAAAAAAAAAGGCACATTATTTGCTTTATGTGGACAATACACACTTAAATTTAATCATCAACTTCTGCTATCTAGCGGGCAATATTCTTTCGCTATTATAACACTATTTGCCAAGATCAGAGTACACCCTTGGGGTGAATTCGTCCTTAATGAAGGGACGAGGAGCCAAGTCTCTCACTATCACATCACTGACATACACTTAAACATATTTCATTAAACTTCATAATTCTGTATGACTTATCCTAGGATAATGTCTGTGTGAAAAATCTCAGGCGTTATTTTGAGCATTATAATAAACATCAGCACTTAACATTCCAATTTTTTACCTAACAAAATTATGTGTATCGAGAGTCTTTCACATAGTATGTAATTTTTTGGCTTTCTTGCATGCTGGAAGTTGGGAACATATTTCATTAAACTTCATAATTCTGTATGACTTATCCTAGGATAATGTCTGTGTGAAAAATCTCAGGCGTTATTTTGAGCATTATAATAAACATCAGCACTTAACATTCCAATTTTTTACCTAACAAAATTATGTGTATCGAGAGTCTTTCACATAGTATGTAATTTTTTGGCTTTCTTGCATGCTGGAAGTTGGGGATCCTAGCAAAGGCCCCAAGAGGTTACTCTGCCACCACGTTGTCCCATCCTCTCAATCTGGCCACTTTAGACTTCCCAGGTTATAATGGCCAACTGGCAGGCGTAGCTGTTCCACCCTCACCAGCCACCATGTCACCTGTGGTCATTCACAAACCAGTCGTCTAAAAAAAAAAAAATCTTAGCAAGAGATTGGGATAGGTGGCCTTTACTCTTTGATGACCAGACCAAGGATTTTTAAAAAATTTGGAAAAAGTTTATAATTTTCTCAGTGAAACAAGGAAAAGAGGACAGAAAACTTTCTATTGGAAACATAAGCAAATAAAGCATTTCCAGATTGTGTATCTTTTGACTGCATTTAAGTAAAACTGAAAATGAAACATCAAAATGTTTCATTTCAACTTTTTCAGCAAACAAACAAAACCTAGGAAATTCACAACCGTGAATGGGCACAAGCGCTATCCAGCGCGACTAAGAATTTTGCTGTGGATGGAGGAATGTTCTAGTTCCACTCACATCCTTTGCCCTGAACCCCTCCGCAGCCGCAGCGGTGGGGATTACCAGTGCTGCAGGGAGCCGGCAGCCGCCAGGAGAGCCAGAGGAGGCCGGGCTCCAGCAGGCACCAACAGCGTCTTTCATGTCGTGCCAGCGAACCCAAGTCCCAGCTTGTAACAACTCTACCTCCGATTTCTAGGCCTGTCCTAAATTGCCTTTCTCCTGCCATATGTCGCTATCCCTGGGCCGTGCTCTGCTGGGCTGAGCCGTGCTTGAGCAAGCAGCCCAGCAGCCAGCAGAGCCCAGCACCAGCACAGGGTGGGAGAGGACCCCTGCAAAGTCCTGGGGGCTGGGTACCAGCCAACAGCACGCTCACATCCCAGGGAACAAACCTCATCTCAGGCTACAGTGGGAGGAGGGCGGTCAGTGAGACCTAAACCAGCCACCGGGCAGAAGGCTGCAGAAGGAAAAGGTTTTGCAACCAAGTGTTTGTAGGTCTTGCCAGAGAGACTGAAGGTGAAGACAGCACCCAACAGCCCACAGCAGTGGGACATGATGCACACCATAGGAGCAGCCAGGCAGCGTCACATCATCGGTATTTAGAAAGCATGTGTCCTGCGTAGGCTTTGGGCTGGCACTGAGGTTCAGAGCAACACTTAGGGACTGAGTAGGTCATGGATAGGAAGCTCAATCAAAATTGGCTTAAGCATCAAAAATAGGGATAGCCTTCACATAGGGAGTATCTTATTAGAGAAAAAAAACCAGACTGGACAGGAAAACGCATGTTCTTAAGATTTCTTTCAGAACATCCCCAGTTATGTAGGTCCTGTGTGAGAAACTACTTAAAGGGCAGGTCTGTCCATGCAGCTCTGTGTGCCAGCTGTGCCATCTGAGGCACCAAGAGCCCAGGTTGAGAGGCCAGAGCACCTCCCCGTGCCTCTCCCGCATCCAGCCCCACCACAACCCCTCACCGGGGAAGCACCAGGCTCTGCGAGCAGAGGTGCAGCACTTTCTGTGACTCCTGGTGCCCCACCGACACTGCAGAGTCTGCTGCGGTGCAGCCACGGACAGTTGTAGCTGGATGCTAATATAAGTTGTATCATGTCCTTGACTTTTCCACTAAACGACGGTGTTGTCCCTAAGAGCTCAGCTTCTCCTCCTGCCTGCACCAGTACTCTGGACGCCCTCAGCCAACGCGTGAGCATGTGGATTTGTACAGCCGGTACCACCAGCACGAGCAACAGGCACCAGCACCTCTACTGTAAACCTTATTAGAGTTGCCGTTACGGTACGCATGCACCCCAACCGGGAGCTCGCTCTGCTCCCGCCACGTGCCGGGCAGCGCACGATCAGAGGGTTACGCACCACGGGATCCAAGGCTGTGGGTGATCCTCCAGGCTCTGCCCAGGTCGCTCCTTCAGCTCTCAGGTTTTCGTGGGCTGGGATGACTCCCACTCAGATGAGGAGGCTCTGCCAGATGTGTGCCCCACCACACTCACCAGAAGAGTTTGCTGGCTGCTTGCTGACAACGGCGATTGTGAAACAGTTGCACCAATTTGAAAGCTGGCGATAGTTAATACACAGGGGGAGATGAATCATCAAAAAACACAGTACAAAATTGAACAACAAAACATTGAGTCTCACTGGTGGTTTTACATCCAGAGCTGAGTCCCCTCCCCCTGAAAATGAAGTAGATTTGTGCCACTCTGCTCCATGAAAGCCAGGTGCTGCTCTTAATGCTCGAGTGACTTTTAAAAACTTAATTTGAATGCATTTCAAAGGAATAATAGTAGCGACATACAGCAGTGACAGTCATTATCACCATCAGTTTCTTAAAGCAAGGGTTTAAAACTATGTAATTTATCTCCTTTATGCATTGGTAGCAGTCTCCAGGCAAAAGCATAAGCCACTACCTGGACCAAGGACAAACGCAAAATCATGGAGGACCGTGACGACAAGGGAGACGGGACTCCCGAGCCCTTCGCTGCTGCCCCGCAGCACGCGGAGAGAAGCCTGGCCATGACGGGTGCCTTTTAGCTGAGAGGGACTGGGGGTGGAGGGGTAGGGATCCTACCCATGTGGATACCAAGGCTTTAACTAACTGCATGGCGCGGAAGGAAGCAGCCTTACATGCCTAATGCTGACTAGAAGGGCATCAGAACATCTTCAGCATCATCGCGCTTGCGCACGCCCTCGACTGCCGCAGGATGCTGGTGCACAGCGTGCCCCATAACAGCAACGCCAAGCGCTTTACTTCCCCCGCGCCTGCCTCGCTCAGCCTGGAGCTGCCAAAAAGGAAAGCTCAGGAGCAACCATACACCCACGTCCCTTCAGCAAGCGCAGGGCCAGCCGCTGCCCAAGGACAGCCCCACATCAGGGATGGGGCCCAGCCCAGCCAGAACCTGTCCCAGGACACACAGGGACCCCCGACCCATGGTTTGGCCACCTGACAACGCAGGCATGAGCAGGGACACACACACATGGAGGTGGTGGGAAGCCAGGGAGCTTGGCCACCTCCTCTCTGGGGCAAGTCCTCCGCAGCTTCACCAGAGAACCACGTCCAAGTTTGGGAGATCAGGCTTTTTTCTATTCCGATGCTTTGGAGCAGGAGCTGTGATGGTTTGGGAGTGAAGCCTCAAGTTCAAGGCAATGTGGAAAAACACACAATAACATTCACAAATATTTCACCTTTTGGCACTGTCACACAGAAACTTTGGCCTGCCTCGGTTCACATCAAAAGCAAAGCCTGTGCACTTGAGCAGAAGGCTTTGTTCTGTACGGGAGGTGGGAGCAGGTTTCAAAACTAAACTTTGAGGAGACAACGCTGGGCGCCAAGCACCGCTTTACAACACGACTTCATGAACCTCCCAGCAGCTGCACCACCGCCCTCTCCTCCAGCCCAGGGTGCCCTCTCCTCCGATGGGATCATGCAGCCCACCCTCAGCCCAGGCACGCGCCGGGCCCAAAGGCGCTACCCGGAGTCAGGGCCGGGTGCCTGGCGAGCGACGCTTCACAAACGAGCGCCGTGCGAGCGTGCCGCGGCAGGAGACTCAAATGAGCGTGCCGTGCCTGTGTCAGCTGCTGGCTGGTGATCCCTCCCCGACACCCTTCCCTGGAGGATTGCATAGATAAACACCCTCTATTTGAGCAAGACCTATGACAGCAAAATTGCTTGCTTGTCTCTAAAAAGACTCTAATAATGTGCACCAAGGGACAGACCCATGGTCTGACAGACTTCTTTTCTCCTCCCTCCCCCCCAGAGTGAAACATAAAAATACATTTCAGTAGCAAGGAGGACGCAGTCTGAAGTGCATCCCTAGTTAATTATATCCAAAAGAGTAATAATAAAATAAACTATTAAATTTTAGAACTCCCTCTTTAAAGTATTAAGCATTTTGTTACTGCAGTGCAGTTAAACCACACACCGAACAACGCTTTGAATTGCTTTATAGGAAGGTAACACAGGGGCTGTCATGAAATACGATGTTCTAGACAAATCTCATTCCATCCAGGCCTCTAATACTGAACAAACACCACAAGCCATCGCTTAGCTTTAGCGCAGCATTTGTTTTAAAAACCTAACGTTTACAGCCAACGCTCGCGTGTGGACGGAAAGCACCACCGGTCGGCGGCTGCCGGGGAAGGCCTCCGAGCTCGCTGCAGCCTGTTTACAAAACTGGAAATTGAGACGTGAGGGTGGCCTGCTGGCGCCGCGCGTACCGCGGGGGAGCGGGGAGCCGACCGCTGCTTTTAAGAACAGCGGTTCAATTCCTGGCACAAACACTGAGGCTAGTTTAAAAACTCCGGCGGCTGACAAGATGCTGGATTATGGGCTGCGCTGTAGCCCAGAGCCATGGGGGGAACCTGCTTTGATGCAGCTCTGGTAAACAGCAATCAAAGGCCAAGAGGGAAGGATGTAATGAAAAATGGAGGAGGGAGGTGAACAAAGGTTATTACTAAGGAATTTTCTGCCCTTTTTGGTGGCGTAATTTAAAGATTTTTTTAACGTTTCAAATCAACAAGACATTTCATTTGAATACAGGAACATTATAAAATCCCTTTTCCCGTCCAGTGCCCCACCACACTATAGATGCTGGACACCGAGGGCAATAACTCACCCCGGCGCTGAGGGCCGGAGATTCCCCAGGGAACCATCGCAGGAGGTGAGGGGCCTCGGTGCCACG
>NW_010540709.1:0-12682 GCF_000687285.1 Phaethon lepturus
TATATGTATATAAAGTGGTATGATATACAACCATTATGGTTAAGAAGAGAAAACAGAAAAGTTACAAAAAGGCCAGGTACATGTTCACCGTTAGGTTTCTGTGCACAGTGTCCAAGAAAATAAACCTCTCATGGGGCCTCCCGTTAACAAGGGACCTGAGGCACGCTACTGACGGCTGGGCAACTGGACCCAGTGCAGAGGACAACGAAAGAAATGAAGCTTTTCTGGGAATCCAGTGGCTTCCTGGGAAGAGGCCACTGGAGAAGCCTTGGTGTGAGATTAGAAGAGGAACAGGAAGGAAGGAGTTGGGAATTGCATAGTGAGGAGCAATGTGGTATCAAATACGCAGAGCACCTAAGAGCTTCATGCTACAGTTATCCTCTTTAGGAAAGGAATATTTTGAACTTTCTGGTTGTACATCAATTTATGTTCCACTTTGTTCATGCATGCAGCCACAGGGGCTGGGTGAGCACCTGGGAGCTCCCGGCCACCAGTAACCCATCCCTTCTCTCTCCCAGTTGGACAACACCGATCCCACACCCCTCCTCCCAAAAGCACAGATCACTTGCTAGCCGTCTAGGAACTGCTACCAAAACATCCCACGCTTCTGCTGGGCCTCCTGGAATGACTAGGGAAGCCACCCACAGCACACACACAAGTAATTTCTAGAAAAGGGGAGTAGGCCATGATTAAAGAAGCCACCTGGTTAAAGGTACAGATTAAGTCTTCTCAGGTCTCTTCTCTCAAGGCAGTGATCTACTCCTTGGTATCTCCCTGGAGGGCTTTTTCCCCCCTCCTACCCAGAAATGGTCACTGAGTTACACTAACAGACTTGTTGAGTTGGGGAAGACGCTTGGCTTCTCCTTGGTCCCCAGGTAGGAAGTACTTCAAAGACAGCTCCTCTCCCTCACTAAAGGAAAACCCACCCACCTCATCTACTCCTCAATCAGGTGGGGTGGCTAGAATCAACAAGCCAAGACACTTCTCTTCTTCAAAGGGCTCAGCACGGTATTTCGGTTGCTGCTAGAAGGAAGAGAAGGTGGAACCAGAAGTGAAGCATGGGTTTTTCCACACAGGTACCTTGCTCTTACAGGTATCCACCCACTCCTGTCTGCTATCACCCTGCAGCACCCAAAGCTCTCACAATCAATGGCTAAGCAGCCCCCTGAGAAACGGTTTACTCTCAGAAAGGCCAAACTTCTAATATATTTTCAGGGAACTGCTATGGAGATCCTAACTTTGGATCACTTAAAACCCCACGCACTGTGTCCCCCTCAAAGTACTCAGATCTTGGCTGAGATGACTGTACACGGAAAATTAACACCTATCAAATGGAGAAAACTTAAAAAGAACAGGAGGGGAAGGGAGCACTCCATCCTTCACATTTAGATACATGGATGCACGCTAAAAATCTTAGCTTGAACCCTTTTATCAGCACATAAAATGAACTCAGTTTAATAATACATACAGGATACAAACACTACAGTTATATTCCCAAGACAGCACAAGAAATTCACAGCCAAGTCTTGATTCGATTTCCTTTACAATTACAATGCAGTCTTGAACACTGGACACAAGAGTCCAACATGCTATTTACATTTCACATTGTGGAGATGTTTGTGTGCTTGGAAGAGTTCTCAGTTCCAAAAGAAAGTGTCATTCACACATGATAATGCAGTGGAAATAAACCAAGCCAACCAGACAAGCCAATGACCACATTTGTGCTTCTGAAAAAGTAACATGAAGTGCCTTCACCGATGCAGTCAACCTTCAACTGGACAAGCTGCCTTCTATTCTGTAGTCAGCGAGGTGTCCAGAGGCCAATGTCATCTCCCCTGAATTCTGGACCCTTTTGCTAGCAACCAGTAATATGAGTAATGTTCCAATAAGGTCAGCTGGGACACACCAAGTGATATGGCCTTGGCATTTTCTCATTAAATTGTTTATTCTCATTGTGTCTCTCTCATTAAAACCAGAGAGACACAATGGCAGAGAGAGAAGTCTCTACTGCTTTACCTCCTACAGCTTGAAGAGTTTGGACTCCCTCAACCATGAACGCCATCTAGAACAGATGAGTCTTCGCCAGATAGCACCTGCTGTTCACCCGAGAGGGAGGCACAGAGTCTGGGAGATCTTGGCTTTTGAAAGTCTTCTCCTCAGACAAAATGTGACCATATGGATGAGACTGATTATGTCGCAGCCATAAGAATAGGCAAAGGCCATCTGTTCTTCAGCAGATCCGTTCAGACCAGCCTGCAGAAATGCCACACCGTTGCTCAAGGTTCCAGTAAAAAAAAAAGTAGTAATAATAATAATAATAATCCAAAAGAAACCCATTTGTCTGTGTTTCCTATCCAGCGCTCTGCACAGCATGCAGCAGGGCAGCAGAGTTCCAGGATGCTTTACAAAAGTGCAATATCCATGTCAAGTAAAGGAAGTGCTGGCTGGACAAAGGTACACAGCTCACACTGCAGTCACGTTATGCTGGCCTCCAGAGAGCAAAATATTATCTCCGTAACATTCTTTCCAGTTATATTTTGAAGTCATAGAGCACATATCTCCACATCTGTGCCTTGCTGCAAGCCCCACGCATTGTTAGAAGTTGTTCTGGGTGTTAGGAGTGGCTACACCAAACCTTGGAAGGAAGCAGGTCAAGGTGGCTGCTCCATTACATGCTGCAAACACAAAGGGATAGGCTCGCTTTCCTGTTATCCCCGCTAGCACGAACAACGCCACTGTGGCAATTTAGATCCACCCCAAAGTGCAGTCACACACATGCTCAGGACGCATTCTGCATACAGAATAATCAATATACAGAAGCACTTAGTTTTCATAGGGTTCCCTTCACCCGCCAGCCCTCAAAACACTTGCCTTCAATGAGTTGGACCAGGCCACGGATTTTAGGGCAGCTCCTCTAAAATTGATGGTCTAAGTAGCAATCTGAGCACATCCTTGCAAGGAGAGATGATGGCAGAACAACTCAGTCTTAATAAGGATTATACGGCTCTTGCTTCATTCTTTAAAGCAAGGGGAAGGTTCAGTTCCCCCAGGTAGCAGTTGTGTGCTTTGGGCCCTGCAAGCTGACCATGCCGCACGCTTGTACACCCAGGTCTCCTGGTAGGCTTTAAGACAGGGTGGAAAAACCTGGTGCTCATGAGCCACAGTGTCCCTCCATACCACTTGTGACTACATGTCCCTGCCCTTGTTATTTGATAACACAGAGGTATGTTTCAGTGTGAAGCCCATCAAACATGTCTGAAAGGGCATACTCAGTCCTGAGCAAGAAAATCCTGCTTCCAGAGATTTATGGTGAAGCATGAAGTCTTCTCCAAAACCACCTCTTCCTGTCTGCGTGGTGGTGCCTCTGTTCTGTCTCCCTCACTCCTTTGAATGCTAGTAGCTGGCCTACAGCTTTTGCAGTCTATTAGTGGTTTCTATCTTAAGAGGAGTCTCAAAGCTTGCTCTTCCACAGAGTTGGTACCATTTTACAGCAGATACCATCATCCTAGTTAGCTACCCACTAGGAGCAATTCCTACCTCACTGCAAGAAGGCAACTGACTTGGGTAAAGGCAGAGTGGTAGATTCTGTGCCCCATACAGCAAACATGGGGTAAACAGACACCAAGTCTGAACATCACTGAGGCGAAGACTAACTGCCCCTGCCAATGCCTCAACTCCAGTTTGAGAGACATTTCCCGCTTTATTTTCTTTGCCAGTTATTTAATAGAATGCTCAGCAGCTACACTAAGATGCCCCTGCTCAGAGGTAAAAAGACAAAAAGGAACATCATAGTTACCCTACTGAAAGGGCAGTACTGGACAGTACCTCCCAAGAGGCAGTCTCCTCTTCCAGTAGGAAGCTGTCAGTGCCCTTCAGAGCACTGCTCTTCAGTGGAAAGTACAGCACCAATGGAGGATGTTGCCCTCTGCAGGCACCCAGCTGCCCCTTTGCAAGTCTTGTTCTGCCTCATGTCTAGAAAAATGCCTTACAGGTGCCTTAATATGGTCAGATAGTGGTTAGCAATGTGCCTTGAAAAACAAAATGAAATAAAACAGAATCAAATAAAAGCCTGTTCTGACAGTCACAATGTTCTCCAGATGTCATTCGGGTTTCTGACTCTGAAACAGGGAAGAAGATACACTGTCAATCTTGTGAGCTTGTTAGGACTGAGGCTCCAAAAACCTCTTTCAATGCCAGTACAGCAACCCTGTGCTGTAAATTACAATTATTAAAAAAAAAAGTCCAGCAGAGTTCACAGGTCACTCCTGCAGGGAGAGCTTGCATTTGCTATAAATCCATTGGTGCTTCCAGTCTCTTGCTTTTGCAAGCTGACTGACCCATCAGATCTAGCATCAGAGAGCTGAAACTCTTTAGTGCAAAAATACCCCCCATAGTCTTATAAGTCTTTTCCTGGAAAAATTTGGCACCAAGTGGGTGGCTGGCTCCTGTTTGATCTGTTTGTCGGCCTCGTAAAGGCAGCACCCATCTGCTAGTACCTGGGCTTCCCTGATGGAGAAGAGAGGTCAGGTTCAGAGCAATGGTCGGGATAGTTGACTGGTGCTGGGACCCCCTGCTCCTCCTCAAGAATTCACTTGCTAGATATAGTGGCAAAGAAAAAGGCATTTTCTTAATGGCTTTTTTTTTTTTAGAAGTTAACTAGGGTAGTGGAATAGTTTGCTCCAGAAGAGCCCCAGGCTCCCAAATTACAGTGGATATGCAGTGACACCATGAGGCAGGAGCTTCCCTCCTCCCTCACACAGGGCACTGGGCTCCCACCAAAATGCTGCATTGCACATTGACTCAGCATTCCCTCGCTGTACACTAGTCATAGGCACCGAGCCTCTGCTTCTTCAGTGTCTGACAGACTGCTGATCCCCCTGCAGAAGTGAAGATCTACCACCATCTTTCACCAAGTCCCTCTGGGGAACAAGACAGAAAAAAGGGGTAGAAGATATTCACCAACTTTTTCTGATAGGCTACTCTAATAAGTTGGCCCCCAGGCAGGTGGACCCAGTTTCTTGCCTGGGTGCTCTCAGCTGCTTGCCTGCACACGCTTGCTCTCTCACTCATCAGGTACAGCAAGGTGAAGGCTTAAATTCAAAAGGGGCTTCCACTCCAGTGGGCAGGTACCAGGTTGGAGGGGTGGTCTGGACTGGAGGAACAGAAGGAGCTGCACTGGATTTTGGGCAGAACAGCAGGGTTGTTCTATGAGGACAGCACAGGGGCACAGCAGTTGGCACATTGTTTAGTCTGACTGCATGTGTGGGTTTTGTATTTTTGCTTTTGCTTTTTCATTTTAATGCACACTGCCAGCATCTGGACGAGGTTGGTTGGTGGCGAGGTATTTGGCTCTCATGCTGGAGGTGTACTGGAGGAAGACAAGACAAAAAAACAAAAAACAGAAAAGTAAGTCAGAATGACCAATGTAAACACGGAACCACAGATTACGACCACCTCCCAGCTGGTCTGTATTTACAGCAAGCATACCGAGGAGCTGCTGGCTCAGTCTGACAAGGAAAGTTCACAAGTCACTGCACAGTCCACTCTGAGTAACACAGTCAGCCTGCTGCAAGGATACTGGCCAGGTCAGTGCAGATGGGCTAATGATTTATCCAAGCCCTCTACAGAGGAGAAAATCCAATACTCATTGCATCAAAATATGCCATACTTTGCCTGAGAGAAGAGAGGGAAATGGAAATGATGCAGATGTAAAAACCCAACTCAAACCTTCATCCTCCTAGTCATGTTATTGCTTTCAACCATGCCAGAAAAGGAGGTTAAAAAGAAAATAGGTGTGCACTGCATTTTTTCATTGCATTTTACAGCAATGAGGGCATCAGAAGACTGCACGCATCACAGATGGGCAGGTTGAAAGAAGTGTGGAAGAATGAATCTCTGCACAATTTATGCCAAAGAAAGAACAGGCCCTGCCAGGCTGGAAACAGGCTGCCATCAAGGAAGATATTAGCTGGCAGTTATCAGATGGGTAATAATCCACTGTGGCTTGGGATCCAACCTGCATACTCTGCAGTAGCAGACAAGACTCCAGCTTGGGGGTGAGAAAAGAAAGTCAGAAAGATGACAGGTCGTTTTGGTTTGGGGGCAGTTGTTTTTTCTTATTTTCTTTTTTTATTCTAAGCAAGGTAATCCTAACAGCTCACATAAGCTACTAAGGTAACATATGTCATTCAGCTTTGAATAATAAGCTGAAAAGCATGTAAATAATACCAAGCAGTAAGAACAAAAGACTTTGCCTCTTAATGCCAATGTGTTCAATGCCTTCATCGTGATCACATTAATGCTTCTGGGATTCTGCTACCATGATACTAACAACGAAGCAACGAGGACAGTCATTTTATTCCTCTTTTTATACCAGCTGGAGCTTGAATAATTCTATAATACCCACATCTTACTTCCCAAGAGTGCTCTTCAGCATACTGACTTTTTATCACATTTAAAACTGAACCACATAAAATAGCTGGTTAAGCTGGCAAAGAGACAACTGAAAGGCAGTTCCTCACCAGGAGGTATGATTTATCTTGCCCACTGGGAAAGAACATTATGAGGCATCTTTAGGCTCTCCAAAGCTCAGCTATCCAAAGCGGTTTTCAGAGAATTAACAGTATTTTATTGGTTTTTCCTTCAAAGACTGACCTGGGCTGAACCTCTGCATAATAGAAGACAGAAACTGCTCCTCTGGCAGAGCTGACCACATCAGCACAAGATGAAGACACCTGTGGCTTATTTGCACACTCATCTTTTAGTGTCTTCCATAATTGGAAAACTTTCTGCAGAAAATGGATCTTAATATAAAACTCTGCCCCAGAACTGGCATCTATATTTAGAAGACAAAGGGTACATCTGTTCTCTTTTTAAGCTTTTTTTTTTTGCCATTGAGAAGGAAAAAGGTAGAAAATACCAAGCTGAGCCAGTTTAAGGACTATGTTCTATACATCTTATTAAATGTGATTACTGTTTCAGAAATAAAGTTTTGGGCATTAGTAAAACATATGAGACTGACCCACAGGGCTCAGAGAGGCTTAGAAGTTAAAGAACTTTCTCATAGAGTAAGTAGGGCATGTCTCAGGTAGCGCAATGCTGAAATTACCAGCCAAACATCATGCCAAGAAGGTCTCAGAAAGGAAAAAGGCATTTGATTACTCATTTTCCATTTGTATTCTATATGTGACACATGATAGGAAATGAGTATGAGCAGAGAACTTCCAGGTGCTAAGGTTTTGTAAGAAGTATTTAGAAAAAAGTCTCAGATCACAGAATGTTATTGTGCATCTTCTTGGACAATTCATATAGCTTCAGCACACAACATGCAACATCAACTTTCTTTAGAGCATTAAAATCAAGAGGGGCCACAAACTGCATTTCAAGGATGTACAAAGTACACCCATCATGGAGGGAGAAGTCAAGAAGAATTCAATTCCTCTTCCACCAAGAAGACACCCCACAGTCATTTAAGTGTCACTAAAAGTAATCAGGAACATGAGATTTGGACAGTCAAGCAGAGGGAATTTTACATTCAGACCTACCTGCAATCCACCACATGGAACAAATCAAGACTCAGAGTAGTCAGAGTTAGGGCTGATGTTCTCTCCTTAACTCAGGATTTTTGTGCCTTTGTACCTTTTTCCATTACAGTTTGAAACAGTTACTCCTTCTGTTAAAGTGTATTTTTAATGACCACGGTAAGTATGATTGAAAGCTGGAAGAAGAGAGCTAACACTTCACTGTGCACCCCTCACAACCCGCACAGCTCTATCAGCGTGCGCTGGATCCTCAGTCGCTGCATTCCACGTACAAATGCTTTGCTCCACATGCTGTTGACAGCAGTCCCTCATTCACGTCCCTCAGTGCATCCTCTACTGGGAAGCAGAGGAAAGATGCTGTGGAATACAGAGATCCCAACATCTGGACAGGTCAGCAGATGAAAATGTATCGGCAGAAGCTTGCCAGTCGCATGATTGTGAAACCAAACTATATTATCCATAGTTAAAACAATTAACCCTTTAGCTCCTTTAAAAGTAATTCTAAAGACTTACAGACTGAGCACAATTCAGGGCTAAGGAGGTCTTGGACTCTACTCTGAGGTAACCCGGACAGAGTGCAGGCATACAGTTGCATTTAGTTTCCTTTAAAGAGGAGCTTTCACAGAAGGTTAAAGAACATGCACAATGCAGTCATTCTTCCAGTACTCTCGCTGGAAGTACCCACGTGCCTATACACTCTTGTTTACCCTTTCAAAAACAGCACGGAGGACAAGTTTCAACTCATACCTTCACCACACTGTCAGCTACCCTAAAGAGAGTACCTAAAAGACTTCTTGTTATCGTATTTCCTGGTGGCTTGTGCTATTCAACACAGCACTCCTCTCAGTCACTTACCAGTCAGCTAGGACAAACACAGCTGATTGCACACAAGTTTATTTTTGCATTTCTCAAAAAAAAAAAGTCTCTCCTTCACATTCAGCCTTGTTGAAGGTATAAACTTTCATAGGTATGGTTTGCCAGCACATAGGTTAGGTGCTTAACACATATAGCCTGTGTACAAAGGAATCACTGATTGCAAAAAAAATATTAGAATAATCGGTTCATTTTAAAGACCATAAATTCTACCGACTCCTGTGAATTGTGCAGAACATGAGTACTTCACAGCTAACTGAGCTATGCTGGAAGATCACTTACCATGTGAAACCACGACTCCCAAGTATAAACCATTTACTATTTGTGGTTAAAACCCCCACACGTATCTCTCTTCAGCTACCCTGACTTTGATTTCCTGCCAGAGCTATTCAGGTAAATCCAATAGAGACCAAAGCTTCTGGATTAAAGTTCTCTCAAGTAGCTAGAGCATAGTAAACACACACGGTTCAGTATCATTATGTACAGGAGGTACAAGATGCAGGGAAACAGGCAATTCCAGCCAGTGGGTTTATGAATTCAAAGCAATATAAGTTTTCTAAGTCAAAAGAACAGAGCTTCTGTTCGTTTTGTTTGTTTTTAAAGTCTTGGAAAGAATGCAATGCCTTTTTCTTCGCCCTGCAGACAGCCACATTAAACTTGGGGTGTAACCCTAGGTAAACAGAAGACAGTGCAGACCGAGATCAGGTCATGTTTCAGCCCAGAGGAGACATCAAGTCCAGAATGAAGACACAAGAATTCCTTCCCCACCAAGCAATATTTTATAGACCCATCTAGCATCACTACAATACCACCTGCAGGAACCAAAAAGCAGAAAAACCACCACACCCAAGAGCAATCTTTGCAAGACTTAAGACTGAAGAAAGTTGTGAGCCTTTCAAGGGTGCTAGCACCATGCTTCAATACAAGTTTGTTTGCATTCATGCACCATGGCAGAGGGCACCAAGACACCCAGTTCAGACAGCACCCTTCCCAGCATGTCACAAGGCAGGCAGACAAACGGCAAGAGGCAGCAAGAATGCAGACCAAGCAGCAACATGATGGAAAGGAATCCAATGCAAGGCTGACAAAAGTCCCAACAGAGAAAAGGAGGAACAGCAGCTTTATGGACATGTATTTCTGGGAACATAATGTAAGATATGGGTCATTGACTGCATGAGTCAAAAGCAACTGACCCTCTTTTCCAACTGGAACCAACCCCTTCCACTTACTCTGTGCTCCTTCAAGCCACACTGTCCTTCAACACCAGATGAGTATGATGAGCCTGAGAGCTCTAATTATACCCTATACTCAACCAAGATAAAAACTACAAGGCCTAATGCAGATCACCTACTCTTTCTGTACGCACATGGCATTGTCATGGACCACTGCAAAGGAATAAACTCTGGCTATCTTGGAGGATATCAGCAACTACAGCCCATTAGGAATTTAGACCGTGAAATGGTACTAGGAGGGCCCTGCTCACAGAGCCTGTGGGGCATGGATGGGATGATTTCGACACACACAGAACAAAGAAAACAATAAAAGATTTTGAAACAGAATGAAATAGATCTTAGTGCTTATGCCTGGACCTTTAGGGATTTTATTTTTATTTTTTTTTTTTTTTTAAACTTGCTCCTTCCTGACTTTAAATGCAAGGATAAAAGGAGAAGCTGCACACAGATTTAACAGGTAATGACGTAACTCTTCAGGACAGGCCACCATCACCAGCTAGGATCTTTGGACAAATTAAAAATCCTACTGAGGAGCTTAAAGCGTGTGCCAAACAGGTATTGGTGGTTTGGGCACATGCTGCTATGACCAGTCAAGACAAATAAAAAAGCAGCAGGTCTCAAGGGAAGCCAAGAGGCTGAATTAAGACAACCAGTCCCAATTGAAAACTGCCAGATTGGTTCTCATTACTTCTAGAAAAGGGCTTCTTGTAATGAGAGAACTTCTATTCTGCATTTGAAGGGCAAGGTTAGTTCTACATTTGAGCAGCACTCAGTACTAGGTTAGTTCTACATTTGAGCAGCACTCAGTACTAGGTGTTCAAGCTGTTCTCAAGCGTGGACTCGGAATTGAAGCTGCTGTGAGTTAACCTTTGAGGCATAACCCTCACAATGTGCACCAGAAACCTTTGCAATGTTCATACTGCTCCTTGAGTCTGCATCAGAGCAAAACTGATTTTAATTTTAACCCTTGGCAGGAGGGAATGGGGTGGGAGGTGCAGAGGGAAGGAACGTGAAGAAATAAAAGGCACTGGCCTGGGATAAACAGTGCAGGGATGAAGGGAGTGGTTGGGATTGGAGAAGAGGTTGAGCAAGAAGGACCTTTTTTCCAGTACCTGTTCCATTTTGCGGGCGCTGTTACCAGTATGTCCGTGCACTGTCCGAGGGCTTAAGCTGCCAGCTCATATGGCTGCTACTGTCCATGGCAGCCAAATACAACTGTGACGATGCAAGAAAGAGAGAGAAAAAGAGAGTGCAGCCTCAACGTGCATGAAAAACACAGTGCAAGCAAGTGAAACGCTGTGGTGTGTGTCAGCGACAAGGTGGGCTCTACAACCCTAAGGGAATAGCCCTGTGGCAAGAAGGAGAAAACAGAAGGAATGAGAGAAGGGAAAAAAACAAACAACAAAAAGCCAGGAAAAGTAACGGACAAACAATGCAGCAGGATCATCACATCTTAGTTTTCACCAATTTTTTCCACAGAAAGCTAAATGGAATATATCAACTCTGTCCACCCACTGGACATAACCTGTTTGGGTGGTTATCCCTGCCTCCAAAAAGAGGCAGGGTCACGTGCATTGGTATTCCCTTTTCATCTCTCTTCTCCCACAGAGTATTTGCTATGAAAAGTTGCAAGTTCTTCTCCTTTAGTACGGTCTCAGCCACCTGCTATGGAGAGCCACAAATACAAAAATCCCAGAAAGCCCCCTTCCCTGCTGCCTACCAATATGCAAGTAGATAGTATTTTTCTTCTCTCCACTGCCCATCTACTATCAGTATGATCCTCCAGAAAACTCCAGAAAACACATCTATCCTATAGCCTGTTCCTTGCCTTGTCTAGGGAGAATCTCCCCTTGTCTATATAAGCAACTATGCACTCTCCTCCTCCCCCAGCTCCTGTGCTTCCCTACAGCCCATATTGATGGCTGCCAAGTCAAAAAAAATCTCATCTTTGTCTACTCTCAGAAACCAGCCTAAGGCACCAGGACTCTGATACCCCCGCAGGGTATTAACACAAACAGCTACTGAAGAATTGGGGAACTTCTTGCATAACTAAAGCCCCTGCAGAAAGGAGCGTGCTTTCTCTGAAGCAGAAGAGCTGTGGGGGAAGGGGAAGCAGGACCCTGGTCTAACACTGAATGACCATGTGCCTTGGCAGTACCAAAGGGACAGTGCCCTTCCTTCAATAGGAAATGCCAGTGGCAAAGCATTTGCCACACTGTGCTGGTGTGCAACACGTCAGCTCTTCTCCTGAGGACCATCTTGCTGCTGACAGCAGGTAATGCTCCCGGAGCGTGTGATCAGAGTACCACCAGGGATCAGGCAAAACTCTTTGTGAAGGCTGAAAGAGGTCTGGCCAAGTACAGAGACAAGGATCAACTCTCTACTTTTCCACTTTCTCCACAGCAAGATGAACTGGTCATTTTGAAGTGAAAACATGAATGTGATGTCTCTCCACCACAGTTCTTATTCCTTCATCCTCCAACCTCCTCTTCCTCCCCTTCCCATGAATTTGAACCATGCACCGCGGAGTGTGTTTACCTATACCTGAAGACTGGTTGATTGTTAAGCATGCTACTATACTTATCCTCTGTAATCACACCACGAAGTTAGTGAGCACTGTGATGGCATGTTCTCCAAGTTCTGGTGTAAGTAAGGCTTACATGATCCAGTGAAGGAGGGCAAGATTCATCTAGTTCTTACACATACATGAAGGCAAGCCCATGTTTCATCCAGCATACAGAAATGGCTATTCAGGCCACTCCAAATACCAAAACCTTCCATGAAAGTTTTTTCCTCCATAGGAAATTAAATACAAAAAATAGATTCTAAAGAAAGTAAAACAGTTGTGAAAGAAAGACTTTTAAAAAAAATCTCAACAAAAAATAATACAGGTTTCATCCTACCATCCCTTTAGGGCAGATTAAGGAGAGAGTTTCAGCGATAACTCTGAATTTACTGTTTTAACAAGTTTCTTTTTAAACTTGAGGAACCAATGCCACAGATAGCAAGTACCCTGCATGCAAGTGATTCATCCTG
>NW_010540709.1:12713-29924 GCF_000687285.1 Phaethon lepturus
ACCAAGATACTCATGCACTTCAGTGGTGGCGGGACTGGGCCCACAGGATCACCAGTGTTAGTAGATTGAGTTTTATTCTTTTTATGTGCAATGTCCAAAGCAGCATAGCAAGGTTTTATTCCCCATGGCAGGTGAGACATGGCTTGTCTATTCAAATCGCTGCCATTTATGGGCCAGATCCTGTGTTTGGCCACAGAGTCAGCTCCCTTGAGAGTATACAGGAGTGGTAAACGTGTATTCCCCAAAGTTGCTGAAGCAGAAAGGAGCAGTAAAGAGAGACTTACTGAGGGAGGTGGGGACTCCCGGCCAATGAGCGGGGTATTCTCACAACGGGGGTTCTGGAAATTTGCATTCTGGCTCCTAGGAAAGGAAGACACATATGGTAACAGGGCGTACGTGTCATGCTTCTCTGGGGACGCTCTCTGACAGCGAGATGGGGCAGTGTATGTGCACCACCGGAACTACTGTATCAGGTCAGTCTCCCTCAAAGCTTTTCTTACAGGCCAGGTGGATCCCCCTTTTTCAGACAAGGGCACAAAACTACCATTATTTTCCTTAGATAAAGCACAATCTTTACACTCTTACTCAGAAGGGCCCACACTGAATCATGTCAAGTGATTTAAAAATAGGTCCGTGTGAAAATCTGCCCTCCCTGCAGTGTTAGAACTGCCAAGCTGCAGAAATGGAGATAAAATGAGGGCAAAGTCTAACGGGAAGAACAAATTGATGTGCCAGCCCCAAAAAGATGGGCCCTAAAGGTAATCCAAGTGTGATCAGAGCTAGGCACTTCTGGAGAAGGCTCTAAAGATCCCACCTGGACTAGGTAGTTCCAGTCTGCAACAGATGTCAGAGCTGACTGCAAATACTGTGGAAGGACAGAGCCTGCAGGTTTTGTCTTGGCTCTCAGGAGACTTAAAATCTTCTGTCAAAACTGCTCCTTCTGAAGAATCAAGTCTTCTGGGGATCAGAATCATTGTGTAATAAGGAGCCTGGACAACACTTTCTAACTTCTTTTCTCTAGGCAGATTTCTAAATCCTCCAGGACAAAGCTGTTCATTTTTGGATCATGCTGTCTCATACAACTTTTTCTACTGCAGCATATTTAACCTATTCCATTCTCCCACTAGATGCCAATCAGAAAACATGGTTTTTTTACACTTTCGATAAAATCCCTTATCACTCCAACTGCTTGGTCAAAAGTGCCAGCCCCACAGCACTTGGTGACAACAGAAATAGAGCGAAGCAATCTGGACAAGCCACAATACAGCCTTCTTGTTGGGATACTCACATGTACTCTGTGACGGGAGCATTGCTGACTGTGTGTGCTGCTGCTGGAATGCTGGTCTCACTGCCATAACTACTCCCACAGCTATAGAGGCTGGGCATGTGCACTCTGTAAAGATTATCGTGTGTTTGTCTACTCCCTTGAGCAGCTGATTCTTCCTCCCCATCATCATCTGAGCTTCTGCAAGAAGGAGAAAAAGTTCCTCCTAGAACCTTACAATTACCCCACATGTGGGGTTTGCAGGAAACCATGGTAATCCTAGGAACCTCCCAATCATCTTCCACACCTCCACATTTATACCCATTTGGGATGCCTTAGGGTGGCTGTGTCAAACACAGCCTACACCACAGTGACTCAGACCTCCCACAGATACCATCTGGACTTTTACACTGCGTGATCCCCTACAGTCTCCTCTCAGGGCTTGGCAGACAGCACAGTTCTGCAACTGCCCAGTCATACAACCAAAGGGTAGACACGCATCCTGAAATACACAGCATTTAAAAAAAACAAAAAACACAGAGAGGCAGTGGGGATGTAGTGCCATGTACCCCACAGAAAGCATCCTTCAAAACTGCAATCTGTATCCTTCCATTTCTTGTAGCCAAGTCCAAAGAGCTTTTAAGGATAAGTCTCTGTAGACTTCTCTGAACTCCCACTCTGGTTACAAAGGATCTGCTTCAGCTTCTAGCAAAATCTCAGAAGTCTTTACAGAGACTAAGTTGCAACATTTGTGTTTAAAGGCTTCATTCTCTCAAAAATGCCAGGATTTTAAAATCAATTTTACTGCAGAGCTGAGCTGTTTGCCAGCTGGTTCCTTCCCTCCTTCCTGTAGTATTCTCTCGTCCCCTCCTATATAATATGCACTATTTTATCTCCTTAGTTATGGGATGAAGCACCAAGAGTTGAAATACATCTTAGCGACGCTTGACAAAGCTACTAAAAGGTTCTACAGGAAGCCCTGTTGCTGGGGGAGAGAGACAGCATGGACATCACTAGAGCATCCCAAACATCACCTGCCGCTTCTGTACCACAAGGTGGCACTGAAGATTTATTCAGGGAATTACAGCCTGCACAGTCTCTTACAGGCCGTAAGTATGACATCCTCCAGCTCCCAGAGGGAGGCAGAGGAAGAAATGGTGCTCGGGGGAACGCAGGAGGGAATCCTTCCGTTCGCAGCAGCAGCTTGAGCCTGCTGGGGCTGGCAGGGCAGGCAGCAGCTCACATGGAAGACAGCACAAGAGGCAGCACTGTGCAAACCTTCCTCCTTCAAACGGGCAGACTACCATTCTCTTCTTGATAAAGCCTCTGCAGCTGTATGTGGAAGAGGTAGGAAACCAGCCATTTTCTTAAGTGCTATTCTGACACATTTCCCAAGGCTTTCTCTGTGGGCACTGCAGGGCTGGTAGGTTCTGCCTTCCTGCTATTGTTCAGGATGTTCCTTTTTACTTTGAACCTTCAGCCTGGGCTGAAAAATCACGTTTCAGGACCACAGAAGAGAATTTGCTGCACAGTCTTCTGCTCTTCTGCAAGAACAGAAAACTCAAAGCTATTTTAATAGCTGCATGTGGTGCAACAGCCAGCCAGTGAAGCGAAGGTTTGCTCATGATTTACTGGTCAGCCTGGTTACCATCACTAACACTAGTTCCAAACAACTCTGCTGCTAGATGATTGCCACCAGTTTGCATGTATCTCATCTGCCCATGCTATTGCCACCAAGAGAGTTCCTGGTTCCTACTGACTATGCAAGTCATTTGCCCCAGCATGAGCAAAGCCAAGAAAGGCAAGCGTGAACTGCTTCTCCTTCCAATTCTTTTCCCCGTACTAGAACAAATGCCTCAAAGCAATGCAAGACAATAGGTACTTTACAGAAATGGCACATAGTTCAAGCCTCTCTCTACAGCTATAATCATTCATCTTATAGTCCTACAGTGTACTGAATACTCTGCACACATAATATCCGAGTGCAATAAGGCTCAGATGTAAATATTAACCACAGCCAGAGCAAAAGCCAACAGCTTTTTTTCCTGTTGGACCTGTGCTTATAAAGCCTCATCCCTCACACTTCTGGGATTATATGGGAAAGAGCTCCATATGCTCATGGGCACATATCCA
The DNA here is from genome assembly GCF_000687285.1 of Phaethon lepturus. Lineage (NCBI taxonomy): Eukaryota > Metazoa > Chordata > Aves > Phaethontiformes > Phaethontidae > Phaethon > Phaethon lepturus. The sequence goes on from NW_010540709.1 coordinate 16,111, forward strand.
ATAGCCAGTCTTCATTAGGAAAGAACTCTACAGTGCTACAGGATCTAAGCCCTCTCTATACCTCTTTTGCTGCCAAGTGTGTGGGACGCTGCACACAATGGAACTGAACATGAGGGCTGTGACAAAGGAGAAGAGAACCAGGTAGATGAGGCCTTCCACTCCATCATAGCAAAAGCCCGTCAACGCCTGGACGTAATCCTGGAGAGAGAAATGAGCAAAGTTTCCCGATCACTAGAGAGTTAACATTGAACTCTAATTCAAAAGCCCTTCCCCTGGACTACTTTCTCTGAAACAACTCATGAGATTGTACTCCCTTTGCCAGGGCAATTAATTTTGGGGACCTCAAGTGCTTTTCATAACTGATCTTAACCCTTATTTCCCCTCATAAAGCCCAACTCACATATAGATGTGGGGATATTTTCAAGCCCACACAATAAGAGTTTCAAAGAAAAAAAAAGTCAAGGCAAACTTATCCACCCAGATTAAGAGATCACATTTTTTTATTAAGCCTCTCAGCTCCCTCACTATGTCCCATTGCCCAAGAACACAGGCATGGACTATCTGTTTCTCTGCCTTCAGAGACACAGCTAGGGCAAGAGTTAGGCCATGTTATACTGCAGCTATAAGGCATTCCACTCCACGGGAAAGGCAACAAGCTACATGCCACAGAAAAACACCTGGAGGCCCCTGAAACCTTAGGGCTGCAGCTTGTATATGCATAAAGGCATGTTATCTAGTTTCTCTATGTTCACCTTAAACCAGAAAGCTAACTTGATCCAAATTCTCATTCTCCTTTCTGCTGCAGTCAATCAGTAAAAGCCGTTGTAAACTGTTTTGGCACACCAGAAATGTGAAATTCCAAAATAATCAGTATGCTACAGGCTCTACACACGCTTTGTTCTTTCTTAACTCAAGCCCAGTTACTGAGGACTCACCAAATGCAGACTCCGACAGTCTACTAAAGCAGTCAGCTGCTGCAAGTTGATCTCTGTTGAATTTAAAACCTCCTGGATCCGAGTAAGATACTCCTGTAAGCAACAAGCTAGCAATTATGGCAAGGAAATGGCTTAGCAGGAGCTGATCTTGGGCTTTGTACAAGGGTAAGAGAAGCCAAAAAGCACAGGGAGAGCAAACTTGAGGAGAGTTACCTTGGAGGTGGGGTACTCTCTGCTTGCTGACCTCATGAGTTCCATAACATCATCCTGCATTTCCACCAGAGCCTTGTGACTTCCTGACAGCTTCTGCTCAACACAAAACATGCAATGTTTCAGCAATTCAGGCCACATGAACCAACAGAGCTCCTGGGAAATAAGACTTAAATCCTGTTCCCAAGTTAGGGAACTAGTTAAGGATGTCTCAACTGACATGGGTGCAGCTGTGATGGCGTTAAGTTTAACCTTTACCAACCTGGAAGAAGTACAGACAGAAATAAGAGAGGAAGGGAAGAACCAAAAGAAAAAAAAAACAACACACGTACACACACAAGCCGTACACACAGCTGGGGCCAGCTGCAGGACAGAGGGGAAGGAGAAAGAAAAGACACAAAGCACTCATTCTCACCACAGAACACCGCTGGATTTTTCTCCTCAGAGGGCTGAGAGAGACTTAAATGGTAATAGTAAAAGTTGTTTGTATTGGGGTGCTGCCTTCATGTCCCATTAAAGCATCCACGGGAATTTCACATGCAATAGCATGTCAGAGAGTGCGCTGAGCAACCAGAAATGCAACAGATGGCAACGGTGCATCATACCACAGCTTGAAGTGTTCTTACCCCACCCTTTAAAACAGAGGAAGACAAGACTTAAAAAAACCTAAATATAAATGGTGAAGCAGCTGGTGTCTGCCAAATGGTGGGTGGTGTGGGTTCATTCTGGCCTCTGATACATAAGACAAAGTTTGGGATAGGCCCAGGTGCTGTTCCTCAGCCCCCACACAAAAGAATAATGACTCACATTTATACTTCAGGATACAAACCCTTCAACATCCAAGGGATTTAAGAGGCGTATGTGAGAATCACTCCCTCACCCACAGAAGTGGCTGCATTTTGGGAGTGGAGTGTTGCCACTGTCTAACCGAAAAGAACCTGCGAGAAGAGATTCAAAGCAGGAAGTGTGTAGTTTCCCACCCTGGCATTAATTGTGGGTGCTCTGTCTCCATGTTGCTGCCCTTAGAACAGTGCCATGTAAACAGAGATACCACAAACAAAGACACAGTCCTCGCCACATCACACATGGGCCCCTCTAATCGGGCATGCTGGACCTGAAGCTACACAGGTAGTGACGGAGGTGGAAAAAGCTGCTCACAAAATCCCAGTGCCACCTCTTTCACAGCTGCAAAGTAGTTACCAAAGCTTTACCAACAGGTGGAATGCTCTAAAGCTAACACCTTGCAACCTGCTGCATGCTGGCATGACGAGCCTTTAGCCTATACCCTGCAGAGTGCTGAGAAGGGGTGAAGGGAGCTAGGATGCTTACACTCACCTGCTGGAAAGGGTTGGGGTATCCGGCACTACAGGTAATGTAATAGCGGAGAGTATCTACAAAGACAAAAGAAAAAAGAAAGTCATGCTAGATACATTGCTTTGCAGTATTTTATTTCTGCCACAAGGGAGGTGTTAAGTTCTGAATGCAATACACAAAATGAAAATTCAATATAAATGGAAATACTTCCCCATCTCCAAGTAAGATTACAGTGCATGAACGTCACTGGAGAAAGGGATGTAACCTGCCTTTGGGGAGAAAAGAAAGATTTGGTTGTTTTGGTGGTGGGGGATTTTGTTGCTGTTCTTGTTGGGGGTTTTTTTGAACAGTGAAAGGCAAGGGGCTGCCCCACTTATATCATTAGGTGAAACATCAAAAAAGTTTTATTCAGAAGTCAACACTAACCACAGCATAACCATAAGACAGGACCTTAGCCTAGAACTCATCCAACTGAACGTTTAATTTCTGCAGCTTCCAAGTGCCAGAATACCATTCTACGGTCACTGGAAGCAATCAGAGGTACAGACTGCTGCCTAGGGCACATAGCAAAGAGACAACTCAACTTTCATCCAATTCTGTTCATCAGCCACAAAACGTTCGCACAGGAGAAGCAGTAGTGGTGATATAAATCCAGGCTGCTATCAAAAATACCTGTGGAAGCACACCGCTGGGCCAAAGACAGAGCAGATCCCTATGCTACTACATCCCTATGCTACTCCACAAAGATGTACGTATTGCTTCCTAAGTGCACAAGTTGAAGTGTTTAAGAGTAAAAAGTTAAAAAAAAAAAGACCTCTTCACAATTGGCAATTCTTCTATCACATTCAAGGAGAGACTGGCTTTAGGCAGTGTTCTGTAGGAGGACACAAGAAAGCCCTCTTCATTCAAGAAAATTATAACTTCCAATACTATTTCCTAAAAATGGTATCACTTCGAAAGCAAGTGAGGAAATGGATGGAAAACAACAAGTTCTTGTCTTTCTGACAAGTACTAGGGATAAACAAGTAAATAGTAGTCTGTTTTCTGATGGATGTCACTTGCACGCAATTAGATTTTAATTAGATGCTTTAATTAGACTTTAACTGGAAGAGTATATGTCATTTGTTTTGCATCCTTCTTTTGACTTATGCAAAAAAGTTATTTTTGGTATTGAGTCAATACTGCAGACTTGATCAGAAAAGAAAGCTCTTACCATGTATCAGGATACCAGCAACACATTACCTGTTCAAGGGATCTCAGATTGTTTGCTGGTAACATCCCAAAAAGTTAGTATTAAGACTAAGTAGCTCTATCAGCAATTGCAGTACAGCAAAGATGTACTCAAACTTCCAGATAAGACTGTTAGTGCTCTGCTAATAGCACCACCCATTTCCAGGCTTGAAGAGACAGTTTTATTTCTCCTTACGCAGATGTGTATGAAACCAGCCTGATGCCCCCATAAGCGCTCCATAAAGCTACACCAACTGCCAGCATGTACAAGTTACAAATACGAGGCTTTCCCGTCCCATACTAAATAATGTTATCATGGTAGGGAGCTCTGACAGAGTTGACAATCCAAATACCTTTAGATTATTTCTCAAACATTTACAGTTCCTCTTCAGTTGAATTGGAGTGCATTAGCTCAGCAAAATCAAGGGTGAAGTTGGCTCGGTAAAGACAAAAGCCCCAAAACACACATACACTCTGCATCCCCCTCCCTACTAGCATCCTTTTCTCCATTCCTTTTAATCTTCTCTGTGACTTCCAGTAATAAATATTCTAGACTGCAAAGGTATTCTAATCACTCCCAGCTCAGAAATCAGTAAGACGCACAACCACAAGCGAGCAGAGCTGTGAAGGAAGCAGACCTGACTACACCTGACTCCGCCGTGCTTCCCATTAATATTGAATGCACCTTTCGGCAAGCAAACACCCTGGAGACCAAGAGGTACAACACAGACCATCGGCTCCTGCACACCGGCAATGCAACCTGACAGTTGTTATTTATAATTCATTAGCCGACTTTGGGGCAGCTTTTGCCAGCTGCTCTATCTCCCCCCCTCTGCCAACTCCTTCTCCAGGATGACTTGCATCTCCCCAGCCAAACCTCTAAACAGCAATTAGCAAAATCTGGGCACATAGGAGGGCAGCAAGAGCTGCTTTGAGTGCCTCACCTTGGGTAGACCGCAGAAACAACTGTCCACAACTCCTGAGCCAAGGAAAGGACTGCTCCTCCCAGGCTCATAAGTCACATTCAGTGACTATGGAAAAATGGATGAAAATGCACCCGCGCTGAAACAACAGCATAGCAACAGCAATCCACAGCATCACGGAGTGACCTAAAGAAGCTATGATCTTGTCATCTATTTATTTTAAACCAACAAACCACTAAAAGTTTCCCTTAGGCTCCCACAGTGGTATCAAGTTTGCATTGCCTTTGTAGGTGCGTTAAGTTGCATGACATACCGCTAACACATAGCTCTAGAAATGTTTCTTCAGGGCCTTCTGGATCATCCCTGGTGGGCAGATTACAGATGAGAGCTCCTGATATCATGATAGTTTGCAGCTTGTAAGCCCAGGATAAAGATTGCTGGTTACAGGCGAAGTGAGCAGCAGTACAGTACAGTGAAGTAAGTGCTTCCCTTGCTTCTCCCTGGAAGGCAGGATCAACAAGGCTTCACTGTGGTAGCGCTGGCTTTTGCAGCTGACAAGTGTGACACTGTACATAAAACGTGCCTTCCGAAACGGGAAAGCCAGCAGGAGCAGCTTTCCCCTGCACTGAACCCAGCGTGCTAATAGCTGCGGTGCTTTAAAGCTAAGGCTACAACAGGCAGCGAAGCTGCTTTAAGGTCGTCCTGTGCTGCAAAGCCTGGAAATTAAGAGAAGCATGATCCCTGCCTCCGTACCACCAAGCTGGGAAAGAGAAAAGAGCAGGAAGCACCTTCACCAGTTTTAAACCTGGTGGAGGCTATCCTGTACAACGCCAAATGTCAAATTTCTGCCCAGAAAACAGCTATACTAAGCCATCATTTGCACTCTGCTAACACCTCCAGGAAATGTCTTTCTATAATTACCTTTCCCATGCATTTTCCTCTCAAGGAAAATTCCTGAAGATTGGATCTGATTTTTGAAGCCAGCCTTTAGGTGATCTAGTTCATAGGAGAAGGGTTAGGCAGGGTCACATTTGCAGCTGCCTATGCCTGCTGTTGCTAGCAGCAATCCTCCTGACCCACTCTCTTGGTGCACAGGCAGCGTAGGAGCAGAAGGCAAAGAAGGGAACTACCTAAAATGCTTTATTTTTGCAAAGTCTGTTTTTCTTAGAAAGGAAAGTAGAACTGCCTGCTAAAGACCGCTTCAGCTGCTAGAACTACTTACTGCTTCTGCAACCATGGAGACTTATTATTCACTTCACAGCCCAGCAGAAATGCAAAAATGGCATTATGTACCCACCAAAAGGCAGTGAGAAGTTCTGTAGGGTAAAGAACAATCAGAAAGAGAGATCCTAGTTAAAAAAATAAAAATCCCCACACCTAGAACAGCTTTTCCCAGCCCTTCTTCATCTCTACTTGAACATTCTGTAAGCAGCTTGAATTTTACATAGACACCCGGATGAGACCGTCTCTGTGGGATCCATCATCAGAAATTTCAAGTATATTGCCTGTGATGTCAAAGGAAGATGACTCTCCTGGCCAGATTTTCTGGCCCAGGTAACTTGTTCTCCACCAGGAGTTATGTTTCCTAAGGCAACAGACTGACAGCAAAGGGAAGTATCTGCATAACATTTATATTTCTCTCATATATGCCACTCTTATACTGGTGAAATCAGCCATCACGAGCCTTCAGCAAAGAGCTTGTAGCCATCCCACATGCCCTCCACTCAAAGTTTGCTGCTAATCAGGAGTCCAGCAAAACCATGCAGCAAAACACAGCTTCTCACCACCGAGATCAGCTCAGCAGGATTCTTGAGCGCGCTTCTTTGGGCAAACTCTTTTCTCTGCAGTGCCCACTGAGCCCACGTAGTAACTGTGCAACCACCACATGCCCCACATGAGGTTTTGTCCTGACCTGACTTCTACAGAGGAGAGGAAAGGGAGGTGGCAGTGGTGTCAGTCCCCCGGTTAATTCGGCTCTGGGCTTCTAAGAAGAGAGTGAACCAGTGAGAGGCCGATTAGGAGGCTGTGCGCAACAGGAACGCTTGCTGCTTATTTCTGAGCAGTTAAGTCTCGGCATCCAGCCTGACCAGCTTGGCTGGACCGAAGGTAAAAGGCTCCGTTATCCATCCCCTGAGGTTCACAGTCCCTTTGGATGAAGTGAGTGGCTGTTCACCATGCAGACTTCTAGTAAGAGAATCTGGAGAAAGCTTTCTGTTTAGACAGATTGTGCCTTTTTATTTAATTTTATGCAATAAGTCATCTGATAATAACATAATATAAATGAAAAAGAATGAGACTAGAAGATGGCCTCCTGCTTTGAAAATAAACATCTTGGCTGCACCAAGTCTTTTTACTAGCAGCAGGAACCGATTACACAGCCACTGTTCAACTCCATTGGCTTTATCTCAATTAATGAATACTGGGTGAGTTAGGCACATATATCAGCCTCTTTTGCAAAATTATTTAAGTCCCCCCTCCTCCAAGAAACCTGCATTAAAAGCTCTTTGCCCCCACTTCCCCCCCCCTTTAATGCAGTGCTTTTTATCTACAAAACAAGGACATCTCCTCTCCAGCTAAAAACATGACAACAATAATAATGCACTTAATCAGATTATTCTCATCTCCATTAATTCTTTTTAGATTTGCAAACAGCAATTAATACGCAAACAGGAATATTAACATACTAGTTGCCCAGTATCCAACACAGTTATTTTTCTGTGAAAACTCCTATAACCATCACCAACAAAAAAGTACTGCAAATACACAAACGTAGATGACTCAGTCCTAGTTTGAATGCCAGAGTATAGGGCTAGGATTAGTACAACATATTATATTTGAAAACAGGAACTAAAAATATTGATTAAGGGGAAAATTGACCCAGCACTACAAAGCTTCTTAAGATTACTTGTTGGTGCTTATATCCTTAAAAATAGATGGCAGCACTTAGCCCCGTATACCATACCCCAGCACCGGCCAAAAGCAGGCACCTAGGCAAGACTGAGAACACGGGTGCCTTTTCAGCCCAACTTCAGTTCAAGTGACTCCCAAGGTAAATGTGATTCCTACATATACGGTAACGCCCAATGGATTCTTCTTCCATAGACCACCTGAGCCCTTCTATCCACTCACACCCTTAGTCATCTCCCTTCTGAACTGGAAAAACACGTGGTCAGATACACTCCGGTGAAACTAGCTGGAGCAATCTTAAAGTGTTTCAGCCTCATCTGTCTATACTGCTGTTAATGTCGGAGAGATTCACCCACAGAGCAGAGGCAGCAAACCGGAGAGTGTGAAGAGTCCATGCACTAGAACTGGGAGCCTTCAAACAGGGCAGCTTCCTCCAAGAGGACAGCATTGGTGCTGGCTCCCAGCTGCCTCCCTTGTCTCTTCAAGCCCATCACTCCCACCATGTATATGGCTCAGCTGATCACAAAGCAGCTGCTACAATTTATAGCCAAGCATATTAAGGGATACCAACACTTGTTTCAGACTTTTAAAACATTTTTCTAAAGAGCCAGTATTGGGATTAAAGTGCCATTGAGCAGTACCACACTGCAGTCCTCATGCTGTGATTTTCCTTCCTGCTCAGGTGCCCAGGACAGACCCGACATCAGGGACCAAGAGCTATTTCTGTAGCTTCCTGACCATAAACTATGACACAGCAGTGAAAATCCACATGGGAAGGCAGAACATTCAATCATCTCCCAACCAGCTGCCTAGTGTGATGGCAGGCTCAGAAGTTAGACTGATTTCCTTATGAAAAAAAGGAAAAAGACACTCACGAACGCTCAACGGCTGCCTAACAGCAGGGAGCTGACACAGCAGCAGCCCACGGAAGGGGCCACCCTTCCAACTCAAGCCTGTGACAACACCTGCTCTTCCTCCTCTTCAGCATTTCACTTAGACCCATTCACTGTTATTTATGGACCCTTAACAACTGTTATAGCTGGCGGTGCTGCCAGAACAGAGCCTGATTTCACCCGGGGGAGCTGCCTGCCCCTGCCCAGGGAAAGGGGAGGAGGCACAGGAATGTCAGTCCTGCACTCACCGTTAGCCTCTAAATGAATGATACTGATTAACAAAAAACTGCAGGAGCCAAGCAGACAAGGACAACTGAAATGGAGTAGCAGCACAAAGGGGCATTTCTTCAGTTTCCCAGGGTCAATCTAGTTGTTACCAAACATGTTCCAGAGCCGATTTGGGTTATCAAATTATTACAGCACACAGCTGGCATTAGCATCAGATATTCCCATTGGCCTCACTGACCTGTTCACCTCCTTGAACAACTAGGAGACTAGCCTGGTACCTGAAGCCACATCTTCGTCACCTTCACAGCCAAGAGAGGATTTTCATCTTGTGTGGTGTTAAACACTCATTCTCTTCCCTTACTGCATTTCTTTGTTACGAAGAAAGCTGTGTGGCTCTATCCTCTCCTTCCCAGGAAATCACTAAGGCATTACAAAAATAAACTGTAGGGTGGTAATATCAACCTGCACATACTCTTTCATACTATATTCTGCCTCCAGACAAACTTTTCTTATTACTTCCAATCCCTGCAGCCTCAGCCATAGCTACATACCTGTATGTATGCGCAGTAAAAGGCAGCATTTGGCTAAGTGTGTGGCCATACATTAGACCTTCCGTACACAAGGCAAAGATTCTCTGATTCCACTAAATAAGAACCAGGAAAATCACAAATGGCTCCTTTTGCAAATCCACATCATTGCTTATTTGTGTTTTATCATACACAGAACTATACAGAGGAACTATCAGGGGGAGAGAAGGTAGGAGAAAAGTTAACTTTGTTATCTAAGCAGCAAACTCAGTCCTGAAAAATACTTTTCCTTTTTAGCACTTACGGTATCTCTGCTGGCAAGCGCCAACCACTTTAAGCCACAGTTCTGAAAGCCACTTTTGCTCCACCAAGGTCTAAACCGAAGGCACCCCTCATCTCACCAACACTTCAGTCTAAATTAGGAGCAACAAACCCAAAAATCCATCCGTGCTTCAGCCGGATGCCACTTGATGCGGGCATATTGCTTTAAATGGAACAGGATAAACAAAGCAGTCAAAATACTGCATTTATAATGGAAAGGGAAATTCATACTTCTCTTTGTGGCTGTTTCCATTCATTTATCCTTTAAATTAGCTTTAAAGAGATTCCTATTTATAGCCACCATTAAGAGAAAATAATAATATCTATTTGTTGATAACAGGTATAAAAATAAGTATTCTAGATACAGGAATTCAGACCCAAGAGCAAGTCTTAAAAATGACAACTCAAACTGCATGCTGCTATTGTTGCAGTTCTGTTGCTTAGAGGGGAGAACAAGATTCAAGAACGCTACATTTAAAGCAAGATAATCCAGGGCTTCTATTCTGTCTATCAGTTACTTCCACCTAAGGGCCAAGACAGAAGAAAGGTTCCAAGGGCTCTTCTGACAAAGAAAAGTGAACGTGTGTACTTCTGGCCAGAGTATAAATGCTTCTTTGGGAAGAACATTGGTTTTCCAGAGCTCCGCAGGCACCTGCTTTTCCCACTGTACGCAAGCTCCTCTGCTCCAAACACCACTCTCAACTCTCAGCCACTGCCATGCTCCTGTGTGACAGCTGGAGCCGCAGGACCCTGTGCCAGAGCCAGTCCCAGCACTTACCAGCACTAAGCACTGCATTCTCTTCAACCACTCTGGAGACGTAAGCATCAGGGTTAATACAGAAGTCACTGGAGCCCTAGACAGATGCAAGACAAAAGGGAAAAGGACTATCAAAGAACACCGGTATCAAAGCGCAGTTGAGCCAGGTTAACATCAGGGAAGCCTCTACTGTTGGGGCATTTCAGATGCTGAAGCCTCTCATCGTCACCCCCACTAGCACTGCTTTACACAACCGCAGCTGCGCCGGACCACTAGCTAGCACACCACACCACGGAGGAAGGAGAAGCTCTCTACTTTTCACAGATGTTAACTGCTAGGACAGCTACTTAGAACAAGATGCACTATAAGACAAGCACAGTGTAACATTAATCTCCTGTCAGATAAACCTGCAGCGAAGGGTGAATGGGACTTGGATCAGAGCCACTTACCACAGCGACAGCCAACTCCAGACCCAGGGATCCCCAGCTGACAATCAGGGCAAACACCCCAAGCAAACACACCCTGTGGGAGACAGACAGATGGCAGATGTAGAAGCTCTGATTTCAAGCAGATCCTTTCACCAGATGCATTATTTGGAGTCCAGAGCAATTACCAAACCCAAGAAATAATCATCAACCATTGTATCTTCAGACAAGCCATCCAGTTTTACATGTTGTGGACAGCAGCAACCAGAGAAGTTTCTATCCAGTTGTTGGTTCCCACATTACCGGGCCCTGGGGCTGCAGGAGAAGGAAGAAAAGGGCGGAAGCAAAATCTTACCCTGCTTCTAGCAGGGAAGCCAAACAAAGACACGGGGGGAGCTGAAGGGAAAGCAGATGGATTACTACAATCCTATCGCTTCCACTATCCACATGCTGGACTTTACTTTCTAAGTCCAAAGATATTGAAAGGAAAATATCTCAAGAAAAAACCAAAACACAAAATTAGACAAGTTCATCCTGTTTCAAGAATAAATGAGTTTAAGTGTTAAGTACTGCACAGCTACAAACAGTGGGACACCCAGCCTGTTTTAGGACACCTCACTTTGGTTCCAAGCTGCATGCATCTGGACAGCACCTAAGGATCCCACATAGCCCCAGAAGAGACGGTCACCTGCAGGCAAACAGTTCAGAGCAACAGCTTTGGTGCCTGCCACAGCCAGGCGAGCGCATCTCTGCAGAGATTTAGAAGTTTTGTCCTGACCGCTGGACCTCATCACCGACAGAAACAGTGGGAAATGTCTGCTATCAAGCAGACCCAAGGCAGAGGGATGACAGAGCAGTGGTCTCTGTGACATTCAGCTGGCACACACTGCTGGAAAAGGCTTTTGCACTTCCCCAACACATTAGCACATTAGCTCTTCACCTTTGCTGTCAGTATGAGTATTAGAGATACTTGGGCAAAAGTGCTCCTCAGCTCCCTCAGGTATGGGGATGCAGACTAATAAGCAGTTTTATTTTGTGTATCCCCATCTTCAAAGTAAAGGGACACTGGCTTGCTCTCTCAGGGATGCTTTTTCCTTCAGGCTTTGAGACACAGGTAGGTTCTTCCCGCCCACCCTCTGAAGAAAATAAAACAAAAGCCTGTTCATAACCACGATATTCTTTATTCAAACATAGTGCAAGCATCTCTGTGAGGAAGGGACATATCTCTTCTGCTACATTTGTCTCATTGAAGACCAGAACTTTAAAAAATAAATCTATGAGCCTACATGTATAAAAAAAAAGATCTATCCCTCAGTTTAAAAACTTATTTCAATTATGAGTAATCCCTATTCTTTGAATGGATTTGTGGGTCATCCTGCAGAAGTAATGGAGCTTAGCCAGACTGACCTCTGTGCAGCACTCTGCAATAAGATGGCTAAAGACTTTATTATGCTTTTTCCAAATGGATGCAAAAATTATCAGCCATGGATCAGCAAGGTTCTGTAGTTTTATAACATAAGGACAACACGGGCTGGTGCCTCCAGCTGAGCATGGTAATCAATTCAATAAGACACATTTGTTGTTTTACTTTAAATGAATATGACTGGGTCAGTAACTGATTGCTTGGCTAAAAGATCTAAAACTGGCATTTCACCATCTTCCTTGGCTGTGATACACTTGCTTCTTTGTGCCATGTGCTCCCTTTGGGGAATGCCTCAATATGAACTTCTGGCTAATAGAGAATGAGATTCTAATTTAAACCCTGGGTTTACCATCTGTGCATACACTTGGACTTTTGTCTGTATGACCTGCCAGGTATGAAGTCATCTGGCAAATAATAAATCTGAATATGCATTCCAATTATTAACGGCATCACCATGTACCAGGATAAACTCTTGGCCATGTCAGTTGTCAAACCATCGCTGTGTTTATCATACTGGTATCTTTGCCAAATATGCCAAGCTAAAGCAAGCTACTAGATAGGGAGAGGAATATTTTTTTTCTTGTAATTGGGCCTGGGTGCGGCAGCATTTGCAGTGTGCTTCTTAGAAATAGGCACATATTAATATTGCTGTACCATGGCAACAAGACTCCTCCTCATAGCTGTACAAACCATTGCTTGTTCTCAGTTTAACATTCTTCAGGTGTGACAGCCAAAGGTAAACAAGAGCAGAATGTGACACAAAAGGCATGCTACCAGGTTGCGTAGACACACGCAATGCTTATCATCCATTAACAACTGTAGAGAATTAAAGGGAGTTTTTTAAAGCCTATAAATTTAAGGGAGGATGTTCACATTACTATCTCCCAGCAAACAGAGGCTACCAGTGCTACCCAGCAGAAGGCAGACTGCTCAGATGAGTTCCTTGCCTTTGATACAAAAGCAACAGACACCAGAAACATCGCATTTTATAGCTCAAGAACCTACCTGTGAACATTTCCCATGTAGCCCTAATCCTATCCACAGTTACACTCTACAAAGTCTCTCTATATTGAGAGGCAAATTTAAGCTATTCAGTCTCAGAAGTCCTTGAAATCAACTGACAAGAGTCTAGAGGTTTAAACTAGCAGGCACTTGCATTCAGCTGATCTTCTTTGAGGCACTGCACCTGGGTCAGGACTTACCCCATAAGAATGGCCCTGGAGTTTCTAATGAGCCCAAAGAGCACCAGCAAACATATCAGGACATGGAACAGGAGCAGGCCCAGGTATCCCAGCCACCTGCAGAAAACAAAAACCCCAACACGGTCTGCAAAGGAAAAATGGTGTATAAAAGGCACAGATCAAGAAGCTGGTAGACTCATGAGGAAAACACAGCCCTTTTCTTCACGTAAAAGCCACCACTAATGATTAATCTCCAGAGCGCTCTGCATATTTGCTGGGTCTGGGGTTAAGGCAGGTAAAAGCATTCACACAACAGCATACACAGTGGTTGAGAACACTACTGGACACCATCAGCTGAAGAACAGGCGTTGCAGCTTCTTGAACTTCCTAGACATTTATTAGAAAATGCTTCAGTTATTCCACATGTGTGGATAGAGGTTTTCTTTTGTGGAATACATTGGATGCAATCTTTTATTGAGGAAGTTTAACAAAAAGGTATGTTAGGGTATGGTCTATGGGGCCTGATGGGATCCACCCGAG
>NW_010540710.1:0-4174 GCF_000687285.1 Phaethon lepturus
GTCGCCCGCGGGCAGTGGGGAGGGGAAGGCCAACGTGGGACCGGTCAGCTCCACAGGCGCCGCATCCTGTTTTCCCTCCCTCAGGGAGATTTTTAGGGTCCCACTGAAGAGGAGGTGCCCAGGCCTGCGGACGCACGCCCTGGCCAGCAGCGTCCAGCCGGCACGTGCCGTGCCCACGTCAGGACCCTCTCCAGGCTCTGCGGTGTGTGGCTTCAGTCTGAAGAGCTCGGGAAACCAGTGGGGGCAGGGGCGGGGGGGGAACCAAACAAAAAAACCAAACAAGCCCAAAGCTACAGACTACCACCAACCTCTCACCACACAGGGGGCTCACGGGGGATCCTCTCCTACAACCACCACGGGCAAATTCAGTGACAGTCAAAGGAAAAAAGTTTGACAAAGTTTATTCCTATGTAACTACAGCTATGAGATGCTCCCACAGGGAAGACACCTGCTACGTCTGTCCACACTTGAATTTTATCACAAAGTTCACACTCTACATTACTTTCTGGACTAATTTCTTGCCTTTGCATTGCTAACACATTAGGCAGCACAGCCTGGCCTGGGTGGCCCACCAGCCATCTCGGCATGCTACCTGCTCTTCGCAGTGAGAAACGCAGGAGGCAGCGTGCCACTACTAATTCACATCAGAAGATGTATTTTACAGTAAGCAAACCCCTCACCACCGCTTCTCTGTCCCTGTTGCAGACATACAAATCTAGTGGATAATTAGGCAAACTGATTTCTCCATCAGCCACAAGATTAAGCTACCTAGAGACTAGTTTTGTTCTAGAAATAGAGGCAAGGTAGCCAGGCACATCTGGTAAAGCTCTGCACATCCACTTCCGTTGCTTTTCACTGACTCATCCCCTCCCCTTATGCTCCAGAAGCCTTCTCCACAGCCAGACAACATCCACTTCAAGCTCCCTAAGTATTTATTGCCTAGGCCAACGCTACCACAGTCGCCTTTTGGCAGGGAGGGAGGAAGATGCAAAGAGATGCTGGTACTGGCTTTGGCACATGCCAACAGGGAGGCCTCGCTGTGAGGATACAAGGACCAGCCTTGCAATTAGCTGCTCGGAGTACAAAAGTTACGGAACAGCAAATGAAACCTGCCTGTGGAAACGCTGACCTGGTGCCCAAGATCTTGGGAATTCAGAAGTGCAACAAAAAAGCTTCCTATAATTGGTGGACTGAGAAGACGACACATACAGTCAACCACCCTGTGCCGTGTGTCTGGCTGTGCTTCCAGGCACTGGCTCTCAGCCCTTCTCCCCTTTGGAAATGCCCAGTCTTCCAGCCTTCGGTTAGCAGGTCCGAGAGCTCAGCGGGCTTCTCAGCAACTGTAGCCCTTTGCTCAAAACAATTCTATTGCGTTGGTACCACAAGAACTGCATTTGTACTATTCATGCTTTCAGTGCAGGGTATCCTTGCAGTGCCACAGTGGAGAAACACACTGTGAAGATCAAACTACTCTCTCAATTTTCTTTGCAGATGCAGCCCTGAAGCAGCTTTGCTAGCCCAGTGTAAGAGACGGAAGAGTGAGAACCAACTATACAAACATATCCTGAAGGTTTCTTAGATGCTTGTCCCAGCTGCGTGTCCTGTCAGCGTTTTGAGCCATCCAGTGTTTCTTGTAGGTCACTGAAGAGAAAGCTGAGCTCACTACCTCTAAGAAGTCTGAGCAAACATAACTGTTGCTATAAATATTAAAGCACAGATTTTATCTAAGCTAAATCTCACAGGAAGGGACTCAAAGCTACATGCCCATTTTTCCGAGACATAGCCAGGGAGTGCCCCACCGAACGCGGGGCTCGGCAGCAATCCGAACCTGCTCCTCACAGAGCGCTCCAGCTGCTGCACAGTCTGCCCTGCCCTCGGCACGGGAAGGTGCAGCTCGAGGAGGTGCTCCTGGCAGCCAGCTCCCCATCTCCCGGCGCCAGGAACTGCCCCAGGAGCTCTGCAGACGCGGCGCTGACTGCCCTGCACTAGCCCGCAGCCCTCGCTCCTCCACCACCAGTAACGGGGAAGGTCAGCTCTCCGCAGCTCCTTCGTCCCAAAGCTGGGAGGAGCGCACCACTGCAGACAGCTTCTACCTACCTGCAGTGTCCACTAAGCCACAGGAGAAGCTATAAACAGATGCCACAGAAAGCTACAGAATAAATTACAAGCAGAAAAATAGAAAGACAAAAGATGGATGAGATGGGCATAGTACTACAGCATGGAGTGGATTTGAACTTCAAGTGAACCTGAGCCAAATGACCAAGCTGCCATGGTATGTTCATTTGTCGATGTCGGCATCATCAATCTAGCCTTTGTGAAGCTTGGCAGTGAGGTCTGGCTTTGCTTTCCTGCAGGATAAATAAGAACTAAAAATGGTGCTGCAACCTCCAAGTAAACGAGCACTTCCAGGGGGTCACCCAAACTTCCAGAGCTGGTGCAAATGGCATAGCTTTAATTCTTTCGCCCAAATATGACACACCTGCAACCAAATCGGCCTCTGCTTTCCAATCACACAGCCTTGCTTTACAGAGGCAGTTTTAGAAAATTATTTACCTGATTGGAAGAACTTGAAGCAAAGACTTGGAATCAGTCTGTCCCAATTGTTACGGTATTTTGTGCTCATTATCCCAGCAATATGGTATGGTGCCTTAAAACCAGAAATGAATCTTTGGACAAGAAATATTTTACATATGTACAAATAAAAAATACAAGCTGACAGTATAAAACCTACCATTAGTCACCATTCTGTCCAACTAGAAAATGCAAGATCAATCAAAAGCAGTGCAAAGCAGGTCAGGGCATACGTATGACCCACACTGAGAGTAGCAATACTGTTATTTGTTACTATGACAATTGCATTTCAATAGGGTTAGTTAATCAGTATTTTACAATATAAAAAGTTGGACATTGTAACACTTACTTAAAAATTGCCATTTTGCTGCCATGATGTAGCTTTGTTCTACAGCAGAGACTTGAAAAAGCAGCAGAGAGTCAGATCGGCACTTCTAAATAACTTATTACAGCAACAGACTTTTCCAAGACATGCATTTGACTCAGGAGCGAGCTAAGGTCAGTGATCACAAGGAGGCTGAGGTCAGGGTTTAATGCATCCCACTCTCATCCTGCACTACGTCAGAGTTCAGTGCTTCCCCGTGAGCGCACAAGGGAACAGGCACATCTCTTGTTTTAGCAGCTAGTGGCGCAAATATTAGAAAACTGTCCGAAGTGACAGGCAGGTGACAGCATCCACGTTGCCAGCAGGGCACCAGCTCTGCAGGCAGCTTGGCTGGGGGTCAGCAGGGTGCTGCCAGGGTCTGCCCGGGCCGCTGCCAGCATCCAGCCCGGAAAGAAATACAAGGACGTTTGTTGCTCTATGTCCTGATGGACACACGGACACTCTGCGCAAAGCGGAGGTGCTTCACCTCCGGAACTGCAGTGCAGCTTGTGCTCTCTGCGTCCCTCCGCCTTGCCAGTGCCTGCGAACAGGGCCCAAGGCAGGTCTGAGCAAGCGACCCTGGCTCCACCAGCCTACAGCAAAAACAAGTCATCACAGTCTGGGGTTGATCCCGGTCGCAGTGGAGCTGCTGCGTGCCCAGACCTCAGCGGAGGCAAACAGGGCATCTGCCACGGCTCGGTGCTGCCTGCTGGACTGAGCACTGCACGAGCACCTCGCTGCAAGGCCTCGAGAACCCATCAGCAGCTCCATGCGAGCTCGGGCAGGATGGCCAGGGGCTCATAGATAACCGTATCTTTTACTCTTCCTTACTTTTAGGGCTCACTGCCGAGTGTTTCTTGATGGTCTGCAAGCTCACGGTTTGCTGTTTGCAGCAGTTTGTTACGGCTACAGTTTTTGTGACTGTCCTGCAGCAGGGGTTACGAAGAGGGGACAACTGAGGGGCTGCCGCCAGGCTCCCAGTCACGTCCTCACGTGGGGAGGCGTCCACAGCAGCAAGGGGTGGGGTGGGGGGGCAGCTGCCGAAGGGTTGCGCAGTCTCAACGCGTGGAGCAGTGTGTGCAGGAGGAGGTCGTGCAGCGCAGGGTGGGCGGCGATGCTGGACGAGTGGAGGTCTGCCGGGATGGCCCCAACGCAGCGTCCCGTGTCCCGCTCAGTAGTATGCATGCACATGCCTGCTCCAGCACCGGCGGCCCCTCTCAGGACTGCGGGACCGGTGGG
>NW_010540710.1:4271-4928 GCF_000687285.1 Phaethon lepturus
AGCCGGGGTGTGGGCCACACAGCCACACTCCCTGGCCCATGCCTGGGGTTGAACAATACAACAAGAAGAAGAATGAGGTAAGAATTGGGCCTGGCAGTACCCTGAGCTGTGATCTCATCCCCACTGCCCCAGGCAGGGCCACACTGGGTGAGCCTGCTGGCACTGCCTGACCCCACATCGGTAACCATCCTGGGTACAATTCGTCCCCCTCCCCTAGAGCCCAGTGTTAACATGAACATAACCACACTCATCTGGCACGTAAAGCAGCCAGTCAAAAAGGTCCCCCTTTGCTGGCCTCATTTGCACAAACTGGTACCATCATAATTAACATTTATGATTTGGCAAAGCGGGTGAAAATTCATATATGACCCTGCACCCAAGGGATGTCCCTGCAGCTGGCTGGGTGCTGCTGCAGCCCGATGGACATCCCTGCAGCTGAGACATCCCTGCTGCCTGCTGGACACAGCTGTGCCGGCCTGGGTGCCGGAGCGTGGGGAGCATGCCGTAGCAGTGCCATCTCGTGGCATGCCGTGGGCCGCAGCCCAACCGCCCCAGGCCACCCCGGACGCTGCTGTGACCCCTTGCTGTGCGTGGCACCCCCGGGAGAGGCTGCGACCCCGTTGGCTCTGCTGCCATGGGCGGTGCGGCTGAAACGGG
>NW_010540711.1:0-13268 GCF_000687285.1 Phaethon lepturus
TGCAGGGCCATCTGGGAGTGGGCTCTTCAACCTCGTTGGGGACTGGACCCTGGGGAAGGGACCGATGGGGTGCTGGCTGACCAAGGACAGCTGGGCATCCATTTGCCTCCTGGAGCTGTGCGGGGCCGGGGAAATGGTAGCATAGATAGCACTTGGAGCAGACTCCTCAGTGGATGTAGTAGCAGTGGAAGTCAAGCTGACCGTGTCCTTATCAGCGTGGCTAGGAGGGGGCGTGGGGTTTCGGGGCGCCACGAAGAAGAGGCCTGACTGAGAGGACTCGGAGGAAGGACGCTTGGGCTTGTCTTTCCCTGGGTTCCTGTGCTGGGCAGTAGAGGGGTCCAGAATCTGAGGGGCTGCAGGAGGAGGTGGAGGCTTGAAGTTGGGTGGTTCATCTGGGAAGGAGGAGAGATCATCCTGCCAGAGCAAGAACAGAGACTTTAGGATGCCATGCTCAGCTGTGAGAACCTCCCCAGGCTCAGAGACACCTGCATCTGCCTTCTCACAGTGACCGTGGCAAAATGAGCTGATGTTCATAGAAACCCCTTTCTGACCTTATTGGCAAGAAGAATATGACTCACAAATGAGAATGATTAGAGGACAATCTACCCAACTTTTGCTCTGGTTCACACAGATGCTGCTCTTATTCAAACAGCCAAAATCCTTCTTCCTGACTGGTCTGATTAATTTGCTTCAGTGACTGCAGGGACATCCATGGGCAGGTGATGTAGTGAAGAGCTACAGAAACTGAGGCAAAACTCAGTATCATCAACTTGCCTCCAGCTCCCATCTGAGATGCAGCAGTGTGGTGCAGTGTCTTACCAGGGAGATGTCTGGCAGGGTGTTGATGCTACTTTGGGGGCCGTCTCCACCTCCCTCCAATTCTGACGTGTTCTGATAGGGCAAAGAAGGAAGAGAAAACCAGGTCACAGCAGCAAGGAGCAACCACCACAGTGCCAGCATGACAGGGAACGTGCAGAGTGACGCAGGGCATTGCCCAAACCCCCCACGCAAGGCCAATTTTTCAACCAAAGGTTTTGGTTTCCTGGGAAGTTCCCTAGAGACTTACACATAAACTCGGTTGGGAAACCAACTCTCCCAAGCTAAGAAGCATACTCAAAGCATGCTGTGAACCCGACCCACTAGGGCAATTCCCTCTGTAGCAGAGGAGCACGTTCCTCAACTCAGATCTCAGCTCCTCATGTTTAATCTGGAGAGAGGGAAGGAACCAGCTCTGAAGGCTGCAGGTTCAGGTGGATCTTTCCCAGGAGAAGGCCAATGAAAAAGTTTAAAATTTCCCTCCCTTGCAAACCAGAGCAGTCAGTCTCAGATGCAAACAGAAACCACTGCCACTGCCTTCCCTTTACGAGTCAAAATGTCATTAGAAAATGTCACAACACAGCTCTGAACACCTCACAGCTTCAGAAATCAAGAAGGGCTTTGGGAATCTGCTAGTCTGCCTGTGCAAGGGCAGCTGTCAGTCGGGATGGACCCAAGGAGAGGACGTGGGTACAGTGAAGCACAGCAAACAGGCACCCTGGCTAAGTAACTGCAGGGACGGCAGAGCTGAGGGTGCGCAGTGGAGACGGGGTGCGGAGCGCTGCCCTGGCAAGCCATGCCTGGCCCGGCACTGGATGAGCCTGAACCCAGCTGGTCCTGAGCCTAGCCCAGAGCGATGGCTCTGCTGCTGGCTTTGCCCCAGGTGGGCACCAGGTACTCTCCTGGGGGATGCTCTGCTGGCAGTGCACAGCTCCAGCTCCGCCTGGCTCCCCTGCAAGGCCTTGTAAGAGCAAATCCAGACTCAGCCCCCCAGTAACTCCTGTCCTGGGGAGCTGCTGCTGCTGCTCAGAAAGGGTGTACTTTGTTTCTGTCACGTTCACAGGGATGTTTGTTCATTTGTGCTCGAATGGGCAGGGTACAGTTTGTGTTTAACTGCGTGTTATTTATTGCAGGGTAAACAACTGATTAGTTGAAATGCTGGTGCATCTGCATTTCCCCCATCTGGTGGAGGCTGCTGCTGTGCCTGTAAGATGTTAGCATCCCAAAATAGACACAAAAGACAATTAAGAGCGTTAGAGAAGCAACAGAAACATCGATGGAAAATGCTTTTATCTCTGTGGCTTCAGAAGGAACCCTGGAGAATGAAAACTAAAAGAAATGGCTTGTTCAGAGAGACACAGGTAGAGTATTAGCTTGGGAAACCACTCCTTCCTCTGACAAAGGCTGATTTCATCATCAATGAATCCAAGGTAAAGGCAGGTGGCTTTTGAAAGAGAAACTTCCGTTACCTCTTCTTGCGTTACCGACCATGCGGCAAGCCAGGGCAGAAGACAGATTTGGCTGAAATACAGGGCAGCAGCAACAGGAAGATCAGGCTTCAGCCAGCCCTGGTGTGCCGCAGGGCTGCGCGAATCCAAGCACTGGCATGAAGGATGGGCGATACCATACGCCTGAGGCTGGAGGAAGAGACAGGTAGGGCTATTTCAAAAGCAACCTGCCTTCATATTGATTAAAATGATCATGAATGGCTCTGGGCTATGCACACATTAGCAGTAGGACTTCTGACACTGAAGTGTCAATGAGTCTAAAAGCTCGAGTGCCATCATGTCCCTGCGTGACGCCAAGGAGCAAGAGATGCTCAGCCAGACAAAACGCAGCGCAGGGTAAACTGCACCAACCTGCACCAGTGCGCTGGCCACAGAGCTCCCTCCTTTTGCCGTCATTTCCTCTAATGAGAAAGCTGTTCTCCAGAAAGATGCCCAAGTATCACCCTCCCCCTGCACCAGCCTGCCCAGAGCCTTTAATCCAACCAAATGGCTGCATGCACCAGGAAAGCAGCCAAGGCAGAGATGGTGGCATTTCAGCATCAGCCTGGCTGTGTTTAGGAAGATCTCAGCTGTGTCCCTGCCTCTGCACTCTCCGGCCCTGCCTCTGCCAGTCTCAACCTGCCTCCGAGAGTTCACTGAGCTGCTGGCAAATGCACGAGGACCAGACCCTCCCCACCCTGATGTGACCGGGAGCAGCCTGCTTTCAAACAGCCATGGTTATATTGCTACTTGGAGTCTGCCCGATGCCCCCCCTCAAATCCGCCAGTGCCATCGCCCCCAGTCCTGCCACCAAACTCTGTGCCCATCACCACGACACGCGCCCATCACGTCCCACGTCCCAGCCCAGGGAAGGTGGGGTCCCCTCCTAGCTAGGACCAGTCTGCACCCAGACTTGAATCCTCCTGGCAAAGGGAGGGTGGGCACAGCCAGCTGCACCCAGCACCCTCCCTGCCAGCCCAGTGAGACAGCCCCGAGCCCACTGCCCACCCGGAAGAGCCAGGGACACTAACACTGCTCATCATCTTCAGGGCGCTTTTTTTTTCTGCTGAAGCGTGGAGATCTGCCTTTCCCTCAAGTTTAGTACTTTGGGGGCAAAAGCAATTAAGTAGAAATTGCTCTGGGCTATAAAATGTAATGGCTTTTAAGCTGAGCACATTTGCTTTCAGGAATTGGCTATTTTAAGACTGTGCTTTCCTGAATTTCCCTTGAAAGACCTATCGAAGCCACATGCCACTGCTCTGAAAAAGAGTATTTATCGAGGACGCTGCTCCCTCCTACCAATTCTCTGCTCCTTTACCCCATCTATTTTCAAGTTACTTATAGAAACTGGAAGCCAGGCAAGGCCCTTCCAGCCCCTCTGCAGGGTGCAGCTAGGAAACCTTTGTCCTTCCTATCTTGCACGGAGCCCACGGCAGGAATGATGGAGCTGGAGTGCATCTTTCAGACAAGCAGCCAGTTTCCATTTGCAGATTAAGTGGTGGAGAAACTGCCACCTCCCTGGGGAATACAACCCAACCTTTAATTAACCTCACAGCTCCAAATGAGTCCCTTATTTTCCAGTTACTGCTAACGAGAGCTTTGCAGAGCTACTCAGCCTGACTCCCGCAGGGTTTAAATTTTGAACAACAGCGCCAGTCTGAGACTAAGCCCAGCTTTCCTCCTCTCTCGCCTTCCCTCTCCCACCTCAGAACACATCCACAGGGCTGGAGGAGCCCCAGAGCCCCAGGCCCTGCCCCAGCCCAAGCACAGACCTCTCTGACTTTGGGGGCTCCGTGGGTGACACAACGACACCCACATGGTGGCTTCACTCTGTCCTCATTGCCTGAGAGGACGGTGCCAAGCACATGGGAGCCCTCCACATGGGGTGTCTGTGCCTGTCCTGGGGCAGAGGACAGCGGGGAGCTGCAGCAGCTCTGTGACGGGAGGACAGAGGCAGGATGGTGCTGGACCCATGCCTGGCCAGTTCGGTCCCAACAGCACCGTTGCAAGCACGAGCGGTGCCACAGAGCCAGAGCGATGTGGCTCATGGCTCCCACACTCAGGCCAGAGCCTCTGAGTGCGGGTGCCTGTGCCCCTGGCTTGGCGACTCCTGGCAGCCACTGCCTGCTCCGTGCCTCAGTTTCCCTGTGTGTCACACAGCTGCAATGCTCTTCTGGGACAAAACACAGAGGTCCCTGCTGGCACGGGGAGCAGTGGTAGTCTCCTGCAGGTGCTGCTGGCCCTGACACTGTGAGGCAGGGAGCTGGAAGAGGTCCCCCATTTCTCTGCTCTTGTTCTACTCTCTCTCTGGGGATACAGAGATCAGCTGCCAAGGAGGCTGCAGACTCTTGTGCTTGAGATTCACTTTCCAGAGAGAGGAACAGCTCAGGACTCCACAGTGCCACCCTCTCCTTACTCATACTCCTTGTCAAACAGAGACCAAGGACAGACGGGCTAGCAACTCAAGTGGGTTACTGCACTGGGCCCAATCCTGCAGCTTCAGGGAGCTGGGAGCAAGTCAGCACATGTGGAATCAGGCACTGGGAAAAGAAGGCACCTTTGAATGGCAGTGTCTTTGCTAGGAGGCAGTGGAGAAGAAAAACAAAATCAACAGGGATTTCAATTCCTTAATCCTAACAATGAGGGTTGGGGCAGGAGGCAGGGACAAAGGAAATGCCAGACTGCCTTACTTGTAAGCAATTAGAAATTCATACTTCTCTGAACAGACAAGCTGCCTCCGATTATTGCAGTCTAAAATTAACCTCTGCTTTGCAGGACTCATCTTGAGATCCAAGATTTACAAAAGATGATGGTGACTCTTAGATAGAGGCAGACACAGATCATCCGTAGGTGGCACAATCAAACAAGGCTTACTTTCCTTTCCGAGTACCCTTCAAGCATCCCATAACGGAATCACTTTTTGCATGGCAGGTCCTGATCGGCCTCATACTGGTTATTTTTGGTGCATGTTCACCCACTGACTCATAGAGAGCTGATGGGACAGAAGGCCTGGTCTAGCATCACTGCCTTTTGCCATGAAGCCAAAGAAATCTGTGTCCCACGGCTCAGGGTGCCTGGGATAACCTCAACTCGGGAACGCCACAGCTTTCCTCTTCTAGATTAAATGCCATTCCCAGGAGGATGTGGCTTTTGGGCCGGGTTCACAGCCACCAGAGGTCCTCTCCCAAAGCAGTACTAGCAGCTCTCAGCTCCACCACTCGTCATGCGTGCTCAACCCGCTGACCCCTGCGATTTCCTCCCAGACAAGGAGAAGAAGGGAATGGACTCTGCACCATGGAGCTGTGCTGCAGGGCACAACCATGCAGCTCTTCTCAGCCTCCTCCCAACCCAGAGATCTGTAATGACAGAGGGATTTCTGAGGCTCTCCCCACGTCCATGTCCAGCCTCTCTAAAGTCCGTGTGAAGATTTCTCCAAGGATGAACATGCACAATTCGATTACAGTGACCACTCCTGCACTGGAGCACAGATTTTTGCAGACCTAAGGCCTGTAAGGAAAATTCTCCCCCATCCCTGAGGATGCGTGATGGGATGTGACCAGCCTACTGGTATTTAGCCAGGGTGCCCCTACAGCGAGACAACACAGCAGCAGGTAGAGCAAGCAATGAAGCAGGAAGGGCAGTCTGGGATCCATCAGGCATCAACGCTGCTGGTCCCCCTAAAGCCCCAGCCCTGAGCTGTCAGAGACACTCAGGGCTTTAGTGCAAGCAGGACAGTGGTACCAGCTGGGCTTCGTTCAAGGCTGAGTCTTGTCTGCACTGCGGCACCAAGGCCCGCCGTTGTGCTGCCAAGCTGGGAAAAGGGACTCTGGAATGGCTCCGCAGAGCCACAGGAAGAAAAGGCAGAGATGTGAGATGCTGTTCACGTGGCCAAGTCGCATGCTGGCCCCTGGACAGCCTGTACCTTGCCTCCCACCCAACGCACATTCGCACACAGTCAACCCGTCTACTATGGCAACCGCAGTACTCGAGCTCCCCGTCTCGCTGACAGCCCCTACCTCCATCAGGTCTATTAGCCACAAGAGCCGCTCCTGGGGACGTGCGAGGGGAAAAAGCAGATTAAAACAAGCACAAAAGCGAAAACATAACATCAGGGAGGATGCAGAACAAATGAGTGAGACAAGCAAATCCCAGCACAACGCATCCCTCCTCCCCCAAAACCCACCCTGCAGGATCCACATCCAGCTGCTTCCAGCACTGAATGCGAAGGCTGAAATGAGCCACTGCTGCGAGAGGTACTGGGGAGGGCAACAGCAGCAGGGACTCAAGAGGAAACAGTTGGGGAGATCTGCCCCTCTTCTCTCTCTCCTGCTAGCTGAGATAAGCACCCATCCACCAAAAGCCGGTGTTCTTTGCCTGGCAGTTGCTTCAGCAAGCAGCGGTGGCAACCGTCTGAAGTGTTAGTGTTCCCACCACCCAAGGCAGAGCTCAGAGGGGTGCATGTTCTCACACCCATGGAAAGAGGTGCCGCACCGGTGGGGAGGACCTGCAGTGTGACCGAGGGACACGTGTTCTTGAAGGAAGCTCTTAAAACAGGGCCCACCAGATGGTGCCCGCTCTCGTCTCTACGCCAGAACAGCACCCTGGGCCGGCGTGTCAGCTGGGGCTGGGCCATCACTCGCGCACCAGGCCAAGCAGCCACACTCGGCGCCTGGTGTCACAGGGCAGGAGGGAGAGCACGGCGCACTGGAAGCGGGTGGTACAGCCCTAGGCATGGGGGTAATGTGGGAGCAGGGAGTCACACAAGTCCTGGCAGACCCGCGTTAGCTCTCTGATACTTCAGCAATACTTCCCCGGCTGGCCTTCGGAGAGCAGTGCGAAACTCGCTTTGCTTATCCTGATCCAGAAAGGATCTCACCGTAATCCATCCTTAACAGAGCAGATGGCTTTCCTGCGGGTGTTTGCGGAGTCAATGGGACAAAAGCACAACTCTGATGCTCTGAAACTCGCCGAGGCCTCTGGGGGGGTTGGACCAAACTGCATAGGCAGACACAGTCTCGGGAAAGGCTCCCGCCGGCTGTGCTGCCTGGGCCCTCCGCAGCACAGCCCCACACGCCCCGGCGGGCGCTGGCTTGCTTGCTGTCGAACTAGCAGAAAGCCCACTGTCATCTGTTCTTTTCCTGAAGGTTTTAATTTCCGAAGTTGCTAATGGATTTATGATGAAAGGCATTTTATGGCTAGGAAATTAATTTTGGGGCTGTGTGCCTGCACACTCTGAGGTGATTACAATAACTTAATTAGACGGTGTGTGCAACGAAGGTCTGGCAGAGACGTGGGAGCGTTGCCGCTTAATGCTGGCGAGTGGGCAGGGGCTGGGACGGGATGCAGATGGCCGGGCCGCTGTGGTCCCCGCTGGCCGGCGTCTTTAAGGAGGTGATTTAAAGGCGACAGCTGGAGCTGGTGAATGGCAGCAGGCATGGTGTGGCAGTGACAAGTCACTGAGATTTCTGTGTGGATGCAGCTCGCACTGCACAGTGGAGGTCCTGGGAGGGAGGCAGACTTCCTCTCTCACCGGGGACAAAGTGACACTTAGCACCAGGCTCAGCCCCCATGCAGAAGACAGTGGCATCTCGGTCTCAGGGGTACAGAGATACCAAGCATGAAGCACAGCATCACCTTGTTACACCTACAAATCCCACTATTGCACCCAGCCCACGAGAAAAAAAACCAAACAAAACCCCAAAAAAACAGATTTGGGGGAATCCACTGGGGAAGCAGACTGAACAGGGTTTCCTGTGGGGTGAAATGCCTTTATAGCACTGCAGGGAAATGAGTTTGTTGTAGGGCTGCCAGGAGCAGGAGTTGAAAGAAAAAGGAACAACCAGGAGGGACTTACACGGGCTGAGCTGACGGTTGTGGCAGTGAAGTGGCTGCTCGAGGAAGAGACGGTGTCGCTGTAGGACATCATAGAGTAGGAGTCGGTGCCGATGCTGGGCCCCGAGGGCTGTCGAGCCTTCATGGACTCGATCTCTTTCTTCAGTACCAAGTTGTCAAAGCGGTCAAGGTCTTGCGGGGAGATCACACCCCGCACCTCTGAAAGCAGTGAGAACTGGGCCAGGCAGACAGACAACCAAAGAGAGGTTGAAGCATGACCATATTGCTGGGGAGGTCAAGACCCATCCTCCCACACTGTTCAGCAGTGGTAATGAGATGTACTGGCAGGTAACACATTAGGAGGTTTGGTCCTAAACCTTACCAGAAGCTCCTCTGGCACTGAACACCAGCCTGTATTCCCCATAATGTCCTATATCTGGATTTTGCTTTCATACCCTCACCCTTGACCCTGAGCAGATGACCTTGGAGGCACTGAGCCACACTGCGACAATGGCTCTGCTCAGTCCACCAGCTACAAGAAACTGTCCCTGACCTTGGTGTAGGCCTCACCTTAGCATGTGTGTTGAGTAGCTCGAAGAGCGCCATGACAAGAGCATCCACGGAGATGTGGCCTTCCTTATACTCATCAAGGTAGTAGCCCATGGTTGCCCGTTCCTGTTCATTCAGCAGGTGCCGTGCCTGTTCCTCCAGCATGACTCGGGTCTGGTTCACCATGCTGCTCAGTGTTACCTGGGAGCCGGCCAGGCCCCGGTAAAACACAGGCTACAGAAGAAGACAGGAGATGGGCTTTGACCTGGGATGCCAAGGAATCAGCTGCTGAAAGGAGGACAGCTGTGTCTCTGCTGAGTCGGCTGGGCAGCACAGGCAGGACCAGGAACTGTCCCCTCGCTCTGGGCTCTGCCCACCAGCCCAAGCTGCCTGTGCTTCAGACTGCTGCTCTCACCCAACTACCTGTAGCAAAGCTGGACTTTGACTTTCCAGTCCCAAACTGGGTACTGGAAGGGGGATGCTGAGAAGGACTGGAGGCAGCTACCCTCAATTCATCAGCATGGCCACCCAGTGTCACTACTTGCCTGGGTAACTCTGGAGCCACAAGATTATGAGCACCAGTCGAATAAACAAAGATGCTTCCCAGCTCTGCTCAGCAAGCATGGATGCTGGCCCTTGACTGGCCATTGATTTAATAGCAGCCTGTGCTCCTTCCCAGGACAGCTGGGGCCACGAGAGAAAGGCAAGCTTCCCGTCTTATGTAAAAGGCACTTTTGCCCCCACTGCAGGCTTGAAGCAGACCCTGGTGAAGAAAGAGCCACTGGCAACCAAAGGAGTCCCAGGGAGAGACATGTCTGGCTGTAGATGAAAGGCTTTTTTCTTTGAGAGGGATTGCTAAGAGGAGGTCCTTGCTGTTCCCCTCCCTGGCAGTGTGGGCAGTCAGCACAGGGATACAGAGACAGACAAACCCCTGACTATACCCGAGACATGGAGAGGAATTGAGGCTGGGGAGCATGTTTTGCCAGTAAACAGCACGAGGCCCTTATCAGCAAGAGCCACCTGTGAAACCTTGCTGCTTCATTTCCATTTAAAAGAAATGCGTTTTGCAAAGAGGTGTTCAGAGAAGACGCGCTGGCAGAGAGCTGCTGCCACTGCACTGGGCAAGTCCCTGCTGCTGCTGCAGCCCTGCCACCGTGCTGGAAAGATCCCAGGAACGGTCAGGGCCCAGAGACAGCCACCATGTGGAAGGCATCATGGTCATCTCTGCAGGGTGGAGAGAGTCCCCATGGTCCTTGCCCGTGTGTGATCATTGCCCCTTGCCCATTAACGTCATCATTCCCAGGCTGGGAGGCACCAGATGTGCTGCAGAACTGACCCACCAGTGGCACGAGAGGGGGTACCCATTATGCCGCTGTTTGTAGAAACACAGCTGGCAACATGAGGTGGGGAGGAGAAAGGCTAGAGTCAGTTAAAACCCACTGGTCCTCATAAAACCAGCATCCCTTTTATAACAAGGAGCACAAAGCCCTCCCTCCCATGGAAAATAAGGGACGACGATGGCGATTTTTACTCAAGGAATCAGGGAAGGCCTGATATCTCTTACCCTGGCTGCCGCCTCTGCAGCATGGTCGCCCACTGCCCTGCAAGGAGGGAGAAGATCAGTTATCACTGCATGCTGTGTGCTCAGCACCCATCACCCGAGGCCTGGCACGAGATCTGTTATGTATATACTCTGCTATGTTATATACTCTCCTCTCTGTGGCCGTTAAGCTGAAAGCTTCTGGCCTGAGAGAAGAGGGAAGGGGCAGCAGCATGTTGGCCAGACCCGATCCACCTTACAGGCCAGAGATGCTGTCTTCTAAGCACCAAGGGTGCTACCATCGATGGGCTGCCACCATTACGTGTGCTGGGGCTCCACACCCACCCTGGGTGACTGTGCGCACCCTACAGGAGCTCAGAGTTGACAGAGCTACACAGCAAGCTTGCGCGGCGTGTACCGAGCACATACCCTGCTGAGTTGACGAGGGTCTCTCCAATTTGGGAGCTTGCTATCCACCTGGTCTCGTCCACGGTGGTGCGGGCGTGGGGTAGCCTGCCGACATCCTTCACTGTCATGATGAGGTGGCGGGAAGACTTGAGCAGCTTCACCGCCTCGTCGTGGGGGATGCTGAGGAAGCTTCTGCCGTTCACTTCCAGGATCTGGTCTCCTACCTGCAGAGTCAGGATGGTGTGAGCCTGGCAGGCCCTGAGGGCTTTCCCGTTAGGAATATACCTTCCTCTCCCACCAGGGAGGAGCTACTCAGCCTACCCCACCACCAAACTAGGACCACAGCAATTGGAGGCATCAAGACAGGCAAGGGAGAGGGGCCCAGTGCTGATGGCTGGAGACCAAGCATTCAAGCCAACAGCCAGTGAAGGACAAGGCTGTGAAGCCTGGAGGAGCCTGTTTAGGATCCCGAGTAAGACCACCCTGCCCAGTGCCCTCCATTAATGAGATCTGCAGACCAGCGTGGTTAGAAACGATCCCCAAAGAATATCAAGACTTCCAACCCCAATCCCTCCTGCTGATCTGAGAGGCCAGAAACCATCTGCGGAAGCCCCAAACCTCTGGGTCTCTCTGTGCAGTAGGCAGAGTTCAGCTTGAGTGTCTCACCACAGTCTCCAACACTCTGAACTGGGGGACCTGGGGCAGCTGGATTTCATCTCCCCTCTCCTCCCATTTCCTCCCCAGCTGCTCCTGAGCACTTTCAATTTGTGGCCAGAACCTTTGCTATAATCAGGAGCTTCCCTGACAGCCTGGCTGTGTTCAAGACACAGCACTCATCTGGCATTTCCCCTTTCATCCCAGGTCCTCTTTCTCTTTGTTTCCAGGGCATTCATCAGTACCACTCCTCCTCACTCCCGTATCGCAATTCACCCTGTTTCTGATAAGCCACCACTTTGAAACTGCTCTTTCATATCTTTGCTTAACCACAGGCCTCTGTTGAGCTCTGTCAAAACACAGTCTTATTGTCTTTATGCTGCAATGCAAGCAGAATGAGACACTCCTTTAAATGTCACCTCCATCTTGAGAAGAGAAGAAAAGAGGGGGTAGAATTTCTGAGTTTAAGATAATAACACCGAGAGTCAGTATGATCCTTTCAGTTCAGTCCATCTCATTCTGTCACCAGGTTAAGGAAGCCTCAGGGGACTGGGATTAATTCTCCAGACTTCTACTCCAGTGAGAAGCCGTGATTAACCACTGCCAAGTCTATGTGGTGGGCTGTGACTTTGCTGTCACCCAAACTTCCCCCAGTGCTACCCAGAACTTTGCTGGGGTGAACGTGGATGTCAGGAGTACCACCAGCAAAGCTCAGCTCAGCATAAAGCATGAGAGATCCCTCAACTGCTGCAGCAAGGAAGGGCAGCTGATTGCTGGTCCGAGGAGGCAGAGCTAATCCAGAAACCGCAGTACAGCCCCGGCACTTGGACATCACCTCTCTTTTACACAACAGCCGTGCTGAATGTCACAAGAGCACCGGGCCAGAGCTTGCATCGGCTACTCTCCAGGCACAACATTGCCAGTTGAGATGGAGGAAGGCTGGGGCTGTGGCAGTAGGACTGAAACACGTATGGGCAATTCGCACACTCACACACACACTCCCACTCAATTTCTGCCAGCCTGTGCTGCTATGCCCGTGGCATCCAGAGGGTCGATCCACCAACCATCGAGGCTTCAAGGCTAACAGGATCCCTGTCAAGGCATCCACTGCTCTCACTTTGTCATCCTGGGACGTTTCCCTTCCACTACTGCATCCAGTGAAGGGCTGATGGGAAGCAAGGGAAGAGTGGCCATGCCACAGTGTCAGATACAGTGCTGATAAAACCCAACCGTGGCTTTTCCAGGCATCCCCATGAGGACACCCTCAGCAAAGAGAACACAAGAATGGGGAAGAAAAGACAGAGAAATCCTGCTGCTTGGGCCAGAAGAAACCCTGATCACACCCCTGGCTGTCTTGAGGCCTGTGGTGTGACAGACACCATTCAGACCACATGAGAGGTGATCTTTAAGAGAAATCAAGTAGAGGGAGGGAAAAGAGTGGCTGGTGGAGTCCCTGGGTGGCAGAAGTGAACACGGCTTGGCAGGACTCTGTCAGGGGTGACAGAGCAGCAGGATCCTGGCTCTGTGCTTACCTCCAGAGCCACTGACCCACCTCGGGCTGCCTGAGACCGATGCAAATCCCAGTCCTGAGAGTCCTGCTGGGGTAAGGGTGTTTTGTGAGCAAGGCCTGACCCTGCCAGAAGCCACATTCAGGGACAGTTACCCAGTGGTGAGAGGCTGTCCCAGCTGCAGCGTAACCAGCCAGGGGTGCAATGTGCAACCACGAGCATAAGCCAGAGTCTCAACAGCAGCATGACTGACCGTTTCAGACAGAGGGTTTTAGACTGGGAGCTGCCATCAAAGCAGAGGCCACGGTCCAGCGCCACAGTCCCCTCTCGTACTCTGCAGTACTGTGGTCTCAGCATCCCATTTCTGCCAGGTTTTTCACGTTCCTGTGGCACCAGGACACCTCCTGGGCAGACTGCTGTAGAGCAAAGTTGGCTCAATAGCAAAGAAAAACACTATTACCTCAAATTACGCTC
>NW_010540711.1:13282-24898 GCF_000687285.1 Phaethon lepturus
GCTCTTCCCAGCAGCCCTCAAGGGGAGACTGCAACAGTTTAATTATTATTACATTTTGTTTTGTTTTGAAATGGGTCTTAAAGAAAATTCCAGATGCCTTTTACAGGGGCCCTGGGCCTGCTCTCCCACGTGGTGGCAGGCACCAGGCATTCCGGCCCCACTGCAAAACCAAGCCAGGATGCAGGAGCCTGGAGAAACTCTTGGAACCATGATCCATGTGGAGAGGCTGCAGAGCACTGCAGGTGAAGACTGTCAAAGCATCAGCTGATCAACACAAGGCTCTTTCCAAGAGGGAAGGTCTGCCTCTTCCCATCCAGCTCAGCACCCCTCCCTCCACTTGCTCCACGTAGTGATCTGGCTCAGTTCATGGATCTGACAAACTCACAGTTGCTTCTCGCAGCGTTGGCTTTCAGCTGGTTCAGCTCTCTCATCCGACTCCCCACATGGCTACGGGATCAGGCAAGCTGCTGTGGGGTGGCAGGAAGCCCCAGGACTGTGGCCTCCGCAACAGCAGAGAGGTGGCCCTCAGAACAGCACAAAGCTCCAGGAGCACTACATTTGCTCCAGCCTGCTTTCCAGAGGAGGGCAAAAGAAAGCCCTCAAATCCACTGCATGGCACTTTTGCAAATAGGTATTGCTGGGGCTATTTAAGGGATTACAGAGGCAGAGTTCCCAAGTGCCAAGGAGGCACAGCAGCTTCCCTCCCTGCCCACTACAGGGCCATGGAGGGTCATACACGGAGACCTTTGTGGTCCTCTGGCCTTGCAAAGATAGATGCAGAGGGGACAAGGCTCAGGATCTCCCTGAGAAGCCATAAAGAGATGCAAAGGAATGAGAGAACCTAAGGGTTACTGAACGTCCAGAAGGCGGGGAAGAAAATCCTGAGATGCCTGCAGCAGCAGTGTGAGAGTGAGCCCAGATCTACCAGCAACGCTCAACTATTTGGGTTAGTTCAGACTAGAGGTGTCAGAAGGAGTTGGTAAAGGTGCTTTGAAGAACCAGGCAGGACTTTGCCACTGGCTGAGATGTGACTGATGCCTCTTGAATGACCACGGAGGACACAGGCGAAATACTACAACCAACATGGATGCTATATGTACACTATACTATATATATACACACTATGCTAATACTATAACCAACATGGTCCACTTTACTCAGCATGCAGCTGTGAGAATGATCACATAAGCCTGCAACAAAAATATGTGATGGGAAACCATGGTAAGAAACATAATAAGAATAGTTTTAAAACTAGTGCAACAGCAATATCCCAGGGAATGTGTGGCCTTGCTGTGAGTGCATTCCCTGGTTACATCTCTGCCTGGCCAGCAAGGAGACACAGAGAGAAAAGTTCTAGAGAAGGGAAACAAAAATAATTAATGGCAGATGAAGGAAAGTGCCTGTGAAAGGACAGATCGAAAAGATTAGAGAAGAGACTGTATGGGGAGCTGGATGGAGCTATACAAAATAGTGCTGGCAATAAAGAGAAGACAGAGAAGGGCTCCTGTTTACCCTTCCCTCTGATGGAAGGGCAGAGGATGCTCAGTCAGGCTGGAAGGACGCTGCGAGTGGCGCTGATAGGAGAAAAGGACCTGGAGCAAGAGCAGCATAGAATCACAGAATTGTTTGAGATGGAAAAGACTTTTAAGATCACAGAGCCCAGACGCAGCTTGGATGCAGCAGAGCTCGGTTCTGCATTCAGCTCCATCCAGTGACCTCGAGCAGATTTGCCTCATTCCTCTAGGGACAGTTCCTTGCTCTGTGACACACACAGCAGCTGGTGGATAGCAAGGGCTGTGGCAGAACTGGAGAGCCCAGTCCCTACCAACACCACTGTCAGGGGCCCTGAGTTTTGTCCTTGCATGGGTGAGCCGGTGCTCTCTGCTTGCTGCCTTCATAACTGCCGTTAACAGGGCAGCTGCACAGCTAATAAGGCGAAGAGATGACATAGGTAAGAGATAAACCCACAGTCCTATGGCCAGCCAAGAAGGGAGTCAACATCTTCAAGCTGGGCTGATGCAAGCCTGCAGCTCGAAGGGAAGTGGGAGCATGTGAGAGATGCATTGCAACAGCCACTGGAAGGTCCTGGTGCTGGCACAGGCCAGGTCCTGCTGCACCATCTTTTGGTCTGGCTCCAGTAAGATGCTCAAAGCAGCAGGTCCTGCAGACAGAGCAGCCTGCTCTTGGCTGGCCTTCCCCTTCTCTGACTTTCCCTGTGGAAGGACGAGAGACAGCACCGGGCACAGGTTGGACTTGGCAGGCCATTACCAGGGGACGGCAGCCCCTTGCCCCAGCTGGCTGGAGGCGAGAGTGCACAGCGCAGAGCTGTGTCAGGGTGGGATACTCACACCTACCCCAGCAGACCGCAGAGCACAGATCGGTTGGCAAAATCATATGGTAGGGATGCGAAGCTTCCCCAGTTTGAAAGACAGACAGCCTGGGGCCAACCTCACCTCTGTCAACCAGCTGCAGAAAAGAGAGCCAGAGGCACCCAGCTCTACCAGAGCTGATCCATGGAGAGCAAGAAAGGGGGAGGGAGGGAGCCCAAGGGAAGGCAAATAACACAAATGACCCCTTTCCCAACCATCAGACTCCACAAATATCTCAGGTTCCCTTCAAGTTCTGTCAGCTTTAAACCAACAACCAAAAAATTGCTGACCACCAACATAACAGGGAGGAAAAATGATGCCAGTGCCTAAACTGCCCAGAGAAACAGACATTCAGGTGTAATGAGTATCACCTCTCAGGTCTTTCTAATTCACTGGGCAATCCACTGGAGTGGCTTTTGCTGCTAATATAAGGAGCACCAGGCTCACTGCAGCACTGAAACAATGAAAATCCAAATTTGATTAGGTAGTCTTATTGCAATTATGAATCTTTAATAGTTTTCCGAACCAGGGATTAAACGGCCACGATTTTTTCTTCAAGACAGTTATACAGATTTAATAACCTTTCTTTAGTTTCTCCTTTCAAGAGTGCTCCCAAAGGAACCCGGCAAGCCCCTGCCGTATCAGGGAGACCAGAGGGGCCCTGGACAAGCTACTTCATCTGTCCGTGTCTGTCCTTCATCGCTGCCTCAACATTTATTCAAAGTCTTTCATGGCTCTCTGGTCTCATGTGCTGCATTAGTATAGCGCCCAGCACAAGACCACCTCTGTCTAGTGCTGCCAGAATATTAACACCAGGTGAGAAAAACCAGCCACAAAATACTTGGATAAGTTTGGGCACCTCATGCAGGGGGAAAAAAAAGACCTTGCAAAAACAATTGCTGGTGAAGGGCAGATAAAGAAATCATTGGACAGCCCAAATGCCTGCAAATCAGCCTATCTTGATGACAGACCCTATTAGAACTGGAAAGGATTTTGTGCTAATTAAAATGGATAATAATATTTATTTCCTGCCCCTCCCCAAAGTCAAGGGCAATTGGGATGGTAACAAAAGACTGCAGAGATGCAAAAGAACCATCTACTGAAACTAGCGCTGACCCTAGCAAATTATTTGCTGTATGCACAGCTCCAAACCAGCACAGAATAAAAGAAGTAATAATAAGACAAAAAAGTTATAACGAAACACAGAAAATTATTGCCCTGGCTATTTCAGGAAGAAGTTTTCAGTTGAGCTCAGCTAATGGTGGGTAGACACAGCAGGACCTGCTGAGTGCCTGACCAGTTCTGAAAATGGGCTTATTCTCATTTCCTAGGGAAAAAATCTACCCTGAAATTCAGGGGCTGAACACGATGTGCAAAAGGTGACAGACAGCAGGCAAGAAGCAGAGTTCTGAAATAACACACCTGGATGACAGGCTTGGCTCCTTTGCTTTCTGGAGACAGAGAGAATAACATGGGAAAGGGAGGTGCAGTCAAGAGAAACTTAATGGGCTTAAGACAAGGGTTCTGAGCACCTAAAGTCTCTTAAAAATAATCAAAATTGGCTCTGGGAGAAATTCAGTCACACAAACAGAAAAACAGGTGAGAGATTTTAAACATGAGTTAATGTTAAATGACACCAAATTGGGCTGGCAGTAACAGGGCTAATATGATGCCAAATGGTTTGGCACTAGCACTAGTCTTATTTAATGCCACTAATGTGCTAGAAGGGAGGTTAAATTATACTTGTGGATATCACTAAAGTAGAAGGAGTCTCTCTCTAGCACAAATAATTACCAAAAGCAGACCTTAAGAAATTAAATATATGGGCAGGAAAAAGTATGAATTGATTTGGAAATGAACAAATTAAGACTTGCAGAAAAGTAACGAGGTACTCAGCTTCCCCAAGAGGAAAACAGGTCAGGGCAGATGATCCACGTCAAATGAGGCCAACACAGCTTGTTGGAAGGATCAGAGACAGACCTGGGAGCAAGGCAAGGGAACAGCAGGTTCCAGGTGCTGTCTGAAAACACGTTCTTTTCCCCAAACACCTTGCAAGACAAATATAAGGAACAAAGCAGATACAGAGTGGAGAGAAGGTTGTCTCTTGGGGTAGGCGGTGGTTTTGGCACTGCTGTGGGGAGGTTTCTGGTAGCCTCCCAGAAAAGGAGCAATTTCAGCAACGTCTGTCCCCATAAAGGTGACATCGTTTGAAGGACCACTCCGCTGGAAAGGTTACATCTTGTGTACCACAACCATGCACCCCCTCGTTGAATGTCTCACTATACGGTTTATTCCCCAGACGCTGAGGCAGCCACCAGGCTCTTTTTTAATCTTCTCTTTTGCAGTATCTCTATGTGCAGACCTCAAAATACAAGACAGTTTTCAAGAGGCAGCTTCATGACTGCCACCAATGATGTAAAATCATTCACCTCTTCCTATTTATAGTCTCTTTTTTTCCCCTCCTCCTCTTGTATACAGATATACACGGATCGTGGTAGCCTCTTTTTACCACAGCCTTTGTGCTGGGAACTCAATATTGAGTTGTTTGTTCAAAGAAAGCTACCTGAAATCTGCTATTTTTGATGTAAAGGTCAAGGAGAGAAAAAAAAATTGGCTTAAAAAATCCTGACAAAATACATCACCAGAAAAAATGAACAAGGAAGAAATTGGGATAAGCAGAGCCACGAATGCCAGTAGAACAAGCTCAGCTCCTGTACAGCATTGCCACGAACGTCACAAAGGAGGCAGGAAGGACAGAAGCTGAAAGCAAACAAGACTGGCTCACGTTCCTCCTTTGCAGTCCTCTGCTGACCTGCACTTTTTCAGTCCGAGAACTTACACAGAGGCAGCATATTTTAAAACATGCCCAAAGAACACATTGTCAGAAGTTTCATGAATGAATAAACATAAAGACGGCCAAGGCCAAAAGTATGAATATTTAGTTATTGACTGACTGCAGCGATTCAGCCTGTTTTCTACTGGCTCCTGCAGAGCGCTCTGCCTCCTGGCCACGAAGCCGGAGGGAGCAGAGCAGCGGAACCCACACTGGCAGCAGCAAGGCTAGGATCTCCTCTGAGACCCACTTCTCAGGACCACAGCCTCTGTTCCTGTAGCAGACAAAAGCCAGCTTAGCTTTCGGGCCCGAGAGAAACGTCCTTGGTTTTGACTGGCTTTCAATACCATGTTGTTCACCCTTTAATCAAAATTTAAGGGAAATGTAAACCATGTTATTAAAACATTCAAATCATTGCCATAGGGGCAAGAAGGTTTTCCTTAAAATCAAAAGTCTGGCAGAATTGACTCAAACGGTTCTGGTAAAAAATTCAGTGAAAACAGCAAAACCCACAGAAATATTCACTGCCTGGGAAGGCAGAAGAACCTTCCCATCAACCCAGCAAGGTTGGGTTGAGTCTACATCGAACAAACCCTCAATTTTACTATGTTAGAGAGCAACGAACTACCTGGAAATCACATTTACCCATCAGTCCTTCCCTCCTCATGGTATCACATCCCTTCCATCACCACCTGGAGCAGCGCAGGGAGCATGTGGATGCAGTCTACACCCAACTGTGTCTAACAGCAGAACATAAAAGGCCTTTCTTTATCTCCAAACCTCCAAGCAGTTCTAAATTTATGGCCTGCAGCATACACAAATCGGGGTGGGAAGCGTCTGTGCATATCTGAGACCACATAAAGGCTGACATTCAGAAAAGCATCGGCCTGCTGGCACGCACAAATCAGTTACTAGAAAACAGAACAGCAAGGAGAGAGATATAAAGAATCAATAAGCAGAGGCTCTGGTGTGCAAACAATTGCCACGGCGCAGGGACCTTGCATGGCAGGGAGGGAGGGGATAAGCACACACCGCTCCATGTGCTTCAACTACAGCGTGCGTGTGATTATTTTCTTGCCTTCCTAGCAGCCATGAAATGAGAGGTGGAGGGATAAAGCCGTGTGTTACGCTGCTGTCACTTTTCCTGCGTGTGGGTTTGCAGTGCAACGCCAGCTGTGCTGAGCTCACCGGCGGGTGGACTGAACCAAGAAATCAGCAATTTTCCCCATGCAGCGAAGAGAGGGATTTAGAGCAGTAGAGAAGCACTAAACATGAAACAAACGGAAAGAACCTTAGGAAAACAATGCAACTTCTTTTTCTTTTCCTGCCTTTAACCCCTCAAGGCTTCTGGTGTTTAGGAGATGGAGTCGGACACTCTGGCACAGGGTCAGCAGGCGCTGGGGACAAACAGGCTTCCTTCAGATGGCGTGTCCTCTGACTCAGCAGTCACCTGTGTGACACCCAGGGTTGCTCAAGCCAGTCCCTCTCTTTCCAGCTCTATTAGGCAGAAACGAATTGTTCTGTGCCTCATACCATCTCTGTCTTGAAATCCTCGTCCCACAGCACTGTTCCTCCTGCCTCTCACCACAACCTTGCGCTAGTGAACATGCGCGCGTTGACGTCCCGGGGAGATGGCTGTGTACCCTGGTCGGGTGTGCAGGCAGAGCGGCTGCGAGGTGGCCAGCCCAGAGGAGTAACTGGGAGGGTAACTTTCTGGGAGAGCAGGACGGTCTGCAGGGAGTTCCCAGCAGCAGCTCTCACTTCCTACTGCCCTGAGAAACACTCAGCCATCTCCTGAGAAAGCCCCCACAGCTCTCGTCCCTAGTGCCCAAGTGACCCTCTCATACGGCAGGGTCCAAAACCCCATTTCCCTGCTAAGGGCCTGAGAGAGAGATTAAAGCTTGGATTGATCCAAACCTCCAAGTTCAGCATTTTCATTCTGTGCCAAAAAGAGTCAGCAGAAGCCTGCAGTGGATAATTAAGTTCAGAAGGGGTTGTATTACCCCTGCAAATGTCTCCTCGTCTATAAAGGGAACCCTGGTGACCTCAGTGCCCAGTTAGATGCAACGTCTCGTGCCACAGCAACTTGAGGGACAGGATCGTATCTGTCCCAGCCCAAATGCCAGCCCTCTCCACCAGACTGCCCACCCACTTCATGCTACGAGCCTTTACAGATTTAAGTGACTTTATGGGGCCACTGGAGC
Source organism: Phaethon lepturus (assembly GCF_000687285.1). Classification (NCBI taxonomy): domain Eukaryota; kingdom Metazoa; phylum Chordata; class Aves; order Phaethontiformes; family Phaethontidae; genus Phaethon; species Phaethon lepturus. Next base: position 20,689 of record NW_010540711.1, read on the forward strand.
AAAGCTGAAGGCTTAGCCCTAAACTCTCTGGGGTTGATTAAGAGAGAAACGTATGACTTCACAATACAGAGAGAGGAATTCAGAGCAGATTACCCCTCGATCCTCAGCAGTCCAGCACCATTTCAGGGCATTGAGAGAACATTAGGGAGTTTAACATCCATTGAATCTTGACTGACAGAAGGAGCAGAAAAAGAACTGTCCCTCAGAGCCCATGGGATTGCATTGGAGGAAGCAAAAAGGACACAATGCGATTGCAGTGAGGGGGGAAAAAAACCATCAAAAAGGAAACCCCGAGTGATGAAGTAAAACACTACAGCCTGGGAAGTTTGAGTCTCAAACATATCCCATCTATCAGCAGCACAGAGATGCTGCACTCAAAGTCCAATAGTTACCTTTTCAACTTATTTTACTGGTGAACGTCCTAGAACATATAAAATTTTAACCCCAAATGCCCCTTCCAGGAACAGCTGAGTCCCAGGATGTCCCATCCTGTTCTGAGATCTGGTACAGCAGGAAGAATGGAGGAGCTCGGAGGTGATGTCTGCGCATGTGTACATGGTGGGATGAAAGAGATGTAGGATCTCGCTTTCCAAGAGGTCTGCAGCAAAACAGTAGGGCTCTGGACCAGTCCAGCCTCAGAACCACAGAGCATCCTTCAGGTATCTGTTTGACTATGGAGGGAACCTGACATAGCTGGAGGTCACACCAAGTTAGGCTGCTGATAGATCCACTCTGCTCTAGCCCCGAGGGCGATCCTGCTGTTTCTGCTTCTCAAGAGACGATCTTTACGAATGCCAGTGCTGCAGGAAGAAAGTAGCACGCACCTGCTCCCACTGCAGCACGCCTGGCCTCCTCGCATCGCATCGCAGCAGCTAAACGCATTCCCTGCAGGCAGGCTATGAGCACCTTGTGCAGAACACTAGCTTGAAACATAATGGGTTTGGATGAGAGATGCAGGAAGAGGGCACAGGACCAGGAGCTTTAATGGAAAACTCTTCCCTGCCAGCTCAGGGAGGTGAGAGTGACTTTCTTTACCTGCCAGGTCTGGGCTGTGCTCTCAGATACCTACACCAAAAATACCCTCAGGCTACCTCAAGGGGGAGAAATCAGGTGTAGGACTGTGCTAAGGCAGAAGTCAAGTACAACCTACTCTAAAAGTTGTAAGGCTGCATTTCCCTCTGCACACTAACCTTGCTCCCTCTAGGCTTAGTATCCAAATGTCCAAAGAACCTGCCCTGAAAAGCATCTCCAGAAACACTCACCTCTTCATTGAGAGCCCTGCTTAGCCGGGGGCAGAGGAGTTGGAACAGCAGCAGTTACGTGCCACCATGGCCCTGCAGCTACAGCGTGTGAAGCTCTACCTCCTGCCCCAGCCCACTCTGGGCTCACTCTTACCTTTAAGCCAGTACTCTCTGCTTCAGAGCCTTTATCCACACCAGTGATGTAGATGCCCAGGGAATATTCTGCCCCTCCTCGGATCATGAGGCCCAGGGACTTCCCTTCATTCAGGACCAGATTCACCTGCAGAGGAGGAAGAGTCATTTACACAGTGCCCAAGCGCTGCACAAAAGCAGTCTCAGCTCCATGCTTCTGACAACAGCCACGTCCCCCTGCTGCCACCACCTCTCCCACCGCTTCCCTGGTGACACAGCCTGGGACAGAGACACTTCTGTAGATGCCTACAGACAACTGCAGCCCCAGGCGGAGCTTTAAACCAGTGACATCCCCTCCCTTCAGCTGGGTCCTGTAGCAATGCAGAGTGGAGGGAGAGCAGGTCTAGCTGTTCCTGTGGCTCCCTAGGCTTCTCCGTCTCCCCGTGCCTGGAGAAAGGATCAGGGCTGGCTGTGGGTCAAAGATTTTTAGATCCCCTTTAGAGATACGTGGGCTGCAGGGTGGGCAATGCCCCGTGCAGCCCAGCAAGCAGCATGGCTATCCACAAACACAGGGGGGCATTTTCCAGTGAAGAGTGGAGAACATGCAACCTAGTGATTCTGTGATCCACAATTTGGGTTTGTTTTGTTTTTTCACAGAATCACTAGGTTGGAAAGGACCTTCAAGATCATCAAGTCCAACCTTAATCCAGCGCCACCATGTCCCCTAAACCATGTCCTGAAGTGCCACATCCACATGTTTTTTGAACACTTCCAGAGATGGCGACTCCACCACCTCCCTGGGCAGCCTGTTCCAATGCCTGACCACTCTCTCAGTGAAGAAATTTTTCCTAATCTCCAATCTAAACCTCCCCTGGCACAACTTGAGGCCATTTCCTCTTGTCCTATCACTAGTTACTTGGGAGAAGAGACCAACACCCTCGTCGCCACAACCCCCTTTCAGGTAGTTGTAGAGAGCGATGAGGGCTCCCCTCAGCCTCCTTTTCTCCAGACTAAACACCCCCAGTTCCCTCAGCCGCTCCTCATCAGACTTGTGCTCCAGCCCCCTCACCAGCTTCGTTGCCCTTCTCTGGACACGCTCCAGAGAAAAAACAGGAAACTTTTTTTTGTTTTTCAATAATTTAGAGGGTCAAGTGGAGTGAGAGGGCAGGTCACATTCAGAAGGGGTGGAAGTCTGTCTCTTCCAAAGGAAAACTTTGAAGAAGAAAGATGATGGAATGACATCCAGGACCCAGGTGACAAATGCAGAAGTAAAGCACTGGAACAGAAGGAGCCTAATGTCTCAAGTGGAGCAAGTAATGTTATTTCAGGAGGGCTCTGGGCCTCAGGAAAGGAGGCACAGCTCAGGCAAGGGCTGAGAGACCATTCTGCAGGCTGGAGTCCAGCTACAGTGTCAGACAAGAAACTGCCAGAGCTCGGCTGGACACTGGATACTCCTGCCTGCGCTACAGAAACCCAGCTTCCAGTATGCGCAACAAAAAACATCAATTACTAAAGCAAGCTACAGGTTTCACTCCAGTTTATGGCAAACACCCTCAGGGTCCAGATGGAGCTGCCGTTAAGTTCTCTGGCCCAAGGCACCAGGCTGCTCAGGGCCACTGCACCTCCCCTGACACCAGCCCCCGGCGTCACAAGGCGACAAAGCAGCACCAAAGGGGCCCTTCTGTTCCTGTTCTGCAATCCTCAGAAACATGAGGAGGAAAACGGGCAGGCGAAGGGAGAGGTAGGATAGACAGCTGGCTGGAACACGGGGTAGCTGTACTCCCGCTATGGCCCTTGGCCGGCCAGGGGAGGCAGTGGGGAATACGAGAAGGAAATGCCAGCTCTGGAGCACTGAGCGCGTTCAGCTATGCAAGGGGCAGCGCTCGTGGCCTGGGAGGATTACAACCATAAACCAGAGGAAAAGTTGATCCGTGGCAGTTTTCAGTGCTCTCCTTTTACAGGTGCATCTCTGGGCTCGGTCCTTGGCCGAGAGAAATCCCAGAGGCACCACTGACGGAGCGGTGCCAGTCAGCACCAGCTGCGCGTCTCCCCTCCGCCCACCCGTGCCCGGCGCCAGCACGGGAGTATGCAGCAATTGCCCACATCCATCCAGGCGGGGAAACAGCCCAACTCCACTTCTCCGCCCTTCCTTCACGTAGCTGCAGCACGTGGCTGCGAGGGGCCACTCCAGGCACTCTCTGCCCCGGGGAGGGTACAGAGAACAAGCAACACCGAGGTACCGGCTGCAGTGCGGAAAGGCTGGTCCTCACCCCCCTCCACTGGCCCGGCCGCCGCCCCTGCAGCGGTCACTGGTCTGTGCAGACAGTGGCTTCGCAGGACGCCCACCCTGCCTGTCTGAGGCGCAGGAGGCACTCAGGGCTCCTCCACACAGCCATGTGCCTTGTTATCTCTAATTAATAATGCTAGGCCAGATTTTCCATCTATTCTGCCCAGAACAGCCAGGCTGCAACAGACATTTAGTATTTCCCACATAGCTCTGACAGGCTGAAGTACCACGCAGCACCTGGACAGCTGTTTTCCCCACCAAATGCTGGCCGCACGGCTGATTTTGCAAGCTACGCCAAAGCCATTAGCCCGTTTCCCATCTGCTTTCTTCCAACCTCTCCTACTCAGAGGGCCTGATGATATATGGAAGTTCAGGTGAGAATTTAGAGTGAATGAACAAGACTCTGTTCAGCTCCCTTGAGGACTTTCAATTTAAAATGGGCTTTGTTCAAAGTTGCTGTGCGACGTTTTCTAAATGAAGAACTCTGGGGTGTTTTTTTGCTTTTGTCCCAAGTTTTAAGTCAGTCCTGGAGAAAAGCAGACAGCAGGAA
>NW_010540711.1:24929-50691 GCF_000687285.1 Phaethon lepturus
CAAATGAGAAAAGTCAAAATGTGTTTCACACAGATAGGAACAGACTATTTGTGAATGGCTTTTATATTTAAAAGTCTTCATCGCAGTCAAATCAAAAGCTTGCTCATCTACCTGGATGGAAAAGTCATTTCCAGCCTCAAGTCACTAATTAACCTGCCTTTCTGGAGGATGCAGCATCACACAGGGGATTCAGCCCAGTCTTAAGAGAGGCTGGTACTGAAAACCCATTTTCTATCTTGGTGGTGGTACAGCAACAGGATAGAAATCAGCAGCAGGACATAAATCTACCTAAGTAAAATTTTGTACTTTAAGAAATGGATGCCAAAAGAGCTCCTACTTTTCTGTACCGGTATCACAGCTGGCTGGCAACTGCATTAATGCCTCAGCAGCTGCATATTTCATGGAGCTGTGAGCTAAAGCAGGGGTGATCCCACGAACGAGCTACCAACGCAGGCAGGTTAACTACCTGTATTGGCATCCTTGTCTAGGGCTGCACAAAACTGACATTCCCCTGCTTTAAAGTGCACGAAGTGCTGGCAACAATTCTAGTGTTGAAGCATTGCAAAGGAACCATAAAGAGACCTTCACGCTTCAGGCTGGAGGGGAAAGTAAGCATTGTACCCACCCAACAGAGCGTTTGCCTGTCAAAATCAAGGGCAGCTTAACTTCCTCTTTCTTGAAAAGATCGCTCTGGACAATGAATGATTACTGTATAGAACATTTCACTGGGTTTTATCAAAACCAGAAAAATATTAAACTTTTCCAGAGTCCTTCCCTTTTCTCCCCATTTGTCTAATGACATTCAGGTTTCCCTTCTACTGTTACTTCTTCACCACGCCGTGGCCAAAATTCCCCAACTTTGGGAAAAATACAAGTAGCAGAAATACAAACTGGCAATGGCAGCACTCCCGCTCTATGAGTCCCGATACAACAAACGCGTGTGCCAGCCTTTCACTAGAGTTAGCAACGCGAGGGGGTAGCTCCACATCAAGACATTTACATTTCCCTTTAACACTAACCTGACGGGCTGGTAAGCTGAGAAGCTGCTCTCCCCACCCCGATATCATCAGATCGAGTAAGAGATACTCCCTCTTCCTATAAACCTGATGTGCTGCTGTGGGAGCTGGTTTGTTTAGACACGTACCAGACAAACCTAGTCTTCAAGAAGCAGAAAGAAATGAATACAGCCCTGAGCAACAAAGGTCTGAAAGACCTTCCCGCAAACCCCAGCTGCATGAAAAAAAACCTAAGCTCTACTTAAAAACATATCGCTGCTGGCAATCCCAGAAAGTTGGGTTGCTGAAGGCTTAATTGCATTTCCTAATTAACTAATACCTACGCCTCTTCAAATAAACCCTGCGGAAATTGCAATAGAAACTCAGGCTGCCGCAAAAAGCATGGCAGCAGCAGCAGGGGCCAGAGAAATAACCACTCTCGGAGCATTTGGCTTATTGATAAACTGCAGGTTTAGGGAATAACTGAGAAATAAAGCGAGTGCTCACAGGCAGGGGGCTCGGTCTGATCAGACCGGAGAGCGATGAGGGAGGCAGGAGCGGAGAGGAAGCATTCAGGAGCCCAACCGAGAGATAAGCTGATTGCCAGGATGAAGCAAAGGCTGAGTCACTCCATGTTAAGGGCTTAGGGATAAGAGGGGAGATGGATTTTGCACAGTATTTCCCAAGGGCCTCCTGCCTCTGAGAGGCTCCAGACATGGCCATGGGGTGGGAGGGAGACTGCAGGGTGTCAGTAAAGCACAAGCCAAGCGGTGCTGTTCAAGGAGGGAGCTAAACACATCCACCGGGACCAGGCTGTTGTTTCCAATGGTTCCCACCACTGTGGGAAAGTGCTGATCCTGGGCCCCACTGGGAACAGAGCCCCAACACACCATTTCCAGGATCAAGTCCTTCTGCTTGGGCTTTTCCCGCTTAGGTAAGCGGGATTGTACACGTACGATTAACACTTCTGTGCAAGTCTTGTCCCAGAAGGTGGCATTTTGGTTACATTTCCACTTTATGTTTCCTCCCTCTCAATTCTCCCCCTGTTCTGCTGCCAGGCTGAGGCTCAGGAGAAGCTGTAACATACCCGCAATATCAGGGAGAGCTGGGATCCCTCCAAGCTGTCCTAACACCATCCTAAAACAGAGGCAGCAAGCAAGGCTGTGCAGGAGTGCAGCTATTCTGTGGGGGGGAAACTGAGGACATCCAGGCAAGGTAACCCCCCACACACCTTGCTGAGAAGGGCCAGGTATTCCCAGGTTCACGGTAGCACAGATGCTGCGCAGTCCCCACCTCCTCCCCTACGCCGCACCGAGGCTGCATCCAGCCCCAGGCTACTCCCGCATCTACGACACAGAAGCGTTTGGAAGATCAGGGTCACAATTTTAATTTCAATTTCAACACTGAAACATCTGCTGCCTTCTGTAGCAGGAAATGAAGGAAAAAAATGCCATCATCAGACGGCATTTGCTCAGACTTGATTCTTGAATGGGATTTCTTTCCTACAGGTTTACAAAATTACCTGTTGACAGATTCAGTTTTAGCATTAGGAAAAAGCACCGTCAAACAGGAATTACTCTGCATCAGTACAGTTCAGCACACAGCTGCATGAGTGGCTGAGAAGGTTTCACCCATGCCAACAACTATTTCCATGCGATTACTGCTTCCATACAACAAAAACACCACTTAAGGAGGCTTGCAGGGCTCATCCTCCTGCTGACCAAGGAAGCCTCACTGGCTTATGGCTAGATATCCTGCAAACGTATGAGCACAGCTCAGAGGAACGCAGAGCCAGCTCACGACCCATTAACTGAGGTACTGGGAGCAGCAGCCCCAGCCGCTGGAGGAGCCAGATCCCTGCAAACTGCATCGACATCAACCCTGTTTCCAGGGCAGGCGTTGCGAGGCCATGCCGAGGACCTGGCTGTCGCACTGCAACGCCGGTCACCTCCGAGCGTGGTTAGCACTAGCACAGCTACAGCGCTGCCTGTGGCTACTCACCAGGCACACTGGGGCACGCGCAGCAGCTGCGTGCTGGGGCAGGGAGCATCTCCCACGGCCCAGAGGGGACACTCGGAGCAGAGGGACAGGCAGGCAGCTAGGGAAGCAGCACAGGAGTCTCGAAACCAAGAGCTATGCCATGGGGCCTGATCCCAGCAGTGCTGCCCAGCTCTTGGCCATGCTGCTGTTGAGCCCGTCGGCTGCCTCACTCCCCACTGGGCAGCGCTCGGCTCACGCAGCACATTTACCACTTTTGGGTGCTCTTTCTGCTTAAAGTGCCTGAAATAACGAAGAGATGGCACTGCTGCCTGCCAGCATGGGGTGAGGTGAGCTGAGGCCTGACCCAAGGGACATTCTGGGGTAGGTCTGCTGGGACAGTGCTACAGACCAAGGCAGAAGGATACCTGTGTTCAGTTTTGGGCCCCTCACTACAAGAAGGATGTTGAGGTGCTGGAGCGTGTCCAGAGAAGGGCAACGAAGCTGGTGAGGGGGCTGGAGCACAAGTCTTATGAGGAGCGGCTGAGGGAACTGGGGTTGTTTAGTCTGGAGAAGGGGAGGCTGAGGGGAGCCCTCATCGCTCTCTACAACTACCTGAAAGGGGGTTGTGGCGACGAGGGTGTTGGTCTCTTCTCCCAAGTAACCAGTGATAGGACAAGAGGAAATGGCCTCAAGTTGCATCAGGGGAGGTTTAGATTGGAGTTTAGGAAAAATTTCTTCACTGAGAGGGTGGGCAGGCATTGGAACAGGCTGCCCAGGGAGGTGGTGGAGTCGCCATCACTGGAAGTGTTCAAAAAACGTGTGGATGTGGCACTTCAGGACATGGTCTAGGGGACATGGTGGCGCTGGATTAATGGTTGGACTTGATGATCTTGAAGGTCCTTTCCAACCTAGTGATTCTGTGATTCTGTTATCCTCAGGGAACTGGGGGACCAGCAGCTCACATCACATACTCCAGTCACCATGGGAAACCTGCAGGCAAGTGGGGAGCTGACCACATACCCCCAAGTATCCTGGAGAGGCTTCTAGTTGTAAGTCAAAGCAAACCCCAGCAAGGTCAGAGCGAGCAAACACTGAGACACAGGGAGCTGTATCACTTCACACTGAAAATGTCATTACAATCTAATAGAAAGAAATCCTTCCTTATCTCTCCTGCATCTCTTATCCTTCATGCTCAAGTAGGCACCATTAGCGTCTCAAACATTCAAGCCAGGCAATGCTATCACAGATATATTTTTCTTTTCTTTTTTAATATAATTATAGCTACTTTTGAATACAGAACTGCCTGAAGGCAAGGAGACGTTCACACTCTTTTTTACGTATATTTTCTTTCTTCTGCTGCATCAAAAGCTTAAAGGAATAAGCAGCTCCCCTGGCAATAAGCACATTAGAGCAACGATTCAGCTGATGAAATGGCATTTCTCAGAGAATTAGAAGTCTGACACTCGCAGAGCATTTTGCACAGCTCGTCTTCCTCCCAGCTCAGCAGCACCTACGAGTTTTTGCTGGCTGATGATTTCCAAAGCACTTTTAATGAAATAAGCTGTTGATGCCAGAAGTACATCAATGACAATTCACAGCACAAATGGCCCTTGCTATTGTGAAAAATCTAGAGGACTTAAGCCTGGACAGATCATAAAAATCAAACTGCTCTGAAGCACAAGGTGACCACAGGAAGCAGGTCCCATCCTTCCAGCAAGAAGGCTACCTCCTCTCTTGGGAGGGCAGTGGGGGACTGTGACCTGTTGCTGTGTCTGTCCTGGAGACGGGTGGCTCCAAGAATGTTTCACCAGTTTTGCACTAGTGCAAGCCCTTCGTTTCACACGTATTACTGACCACCATCATTGGCTACTTCACCTACGGGGAAGATGGGCATAGGGCTCTGATGAAACGCTGGATCCACTGACGACGACTACAGGGAAGGCTGCCCTTACCGCAGGAGACTAACAATGGCAAAACCTGGGAGATACAGCCATCTCTTCATCCTGCCACAGACAGCACAGATAGGGGAAGGGTAAAGATTTGCAATAACTTGCACAATCACAAGGGCATACATGCCAGCACCTCCTTCTTCCCTCCATTCCCCTCAATTCTTGCAACCCCTTCTCATGAGGTATCATTTGTGTTAGGTCAGGTCTACACTGAATTATTGTCCCAGATTATCCTGCTCCTCCACACAGAATAGCCTCTGACCCAAGCTTGGTACAAGCTGGATTTTGGCCCAGAACCACTAACTGGAACAGGATGGTGAAAGCAAAGCCAGTGGACAGCTGAGAGTCCACCAGTAACTTCCCAAAGCCCCATAATGGCTTCTTCCACAGGTGACAGCGAAGGAATCCCGGTGTCCACATAAAAATACAATAGAAAGCCAAAGACAAGGAATGTGTCAGCCCTACGCCAGCAACACTGGCTGCCTGTGCACTGAACCTGTGCTACAGCAAAGCTATCCAAGGAGATCAGGCTGACTTGTCAGCTGAAAGCCCAGCCACCCTGGCTGCATACCAGTCCATCTGCTCCACACCCCCATCCCACCATCCCGGTGCCCGCTCTGGGAAGGTATGCAGCCACGTGCCAGATCCCCCCTCCACCAGACAGATCGGTTACGCTATCACACACACACCAACAGCAGCGGTTTCCATTTCAAGCCTGTTGATAATGAATGCTTCTGCCTACAGATAAGCAAACTTGTTAAACTATGCTACAAAACCCATCCTTTCAGGCATACAGAAGAGATGTGCTGAAGGAAAAGGTAGCCAGACAGGGATATCTCTATTGCCTGATGAATGTAGGATGCTCCACCAACCTTGAATTTAACCTTGCAAAAGCTGGAAGTATCACCTTAGCTCTAGTAGCACTGCCGGCTTACTGAACTGTAGCAAAGCATTAACAAACTTGCTGGTTTACTTCAGCCTTCTGCTGTAGGGCTGAAGTCTGATCTCTGCTGTACTTCCCCAAACGGTGCCTTCTTTGAAAGCTTTTGCAAATGTATTCCAGGACATTCAGATTGATTAGAAATAGGAGGGGGGGAGGGAAATAACCAACTAATCCCCAGCCCTTCCCTCGGAATGTAAAACCATCCAGAAATCAAATAGCCCTCACGGGTACCTGTCAATTCCGGCTGACTGGGCTGAATTAACCAGGGATATGTTGCATTTATTTGCATGATATTTGTGAACAGAATAACCCCACTTTTAACAGTTAAATATATACCTATATATACAAAAATGAAAAAAAATAGAGGCAGGCTGTTCCTGTGTTCCGAGACACGTTTTCCTCTCTTGATGGTGCGCAGTAAGTCAGGACAAAGCGACTCAGCTAATTCATGCCCTGAAGCATATGTTCCAACAAACGATACAGGCAATCACACCAAATAACCCCTCTCAAATCCACCAGCCGGTCAGGCTCTCCACACTGCCAGCCAGTCTTTGATCATGGCGGGGCTTTCTTTCACCGTCAGCTGGCAAAGCAAGGCACCTCCGGATACAGAAGCGTCCAGGTAGCCTCGGTCATTTAAAAGTTGTAACATCCAGTTATTTCCTTTTGCCAGTCTTACAGATGGGAGCTCAGGAGCGGAGGTTATCGCAACGTGCACAGCAAGCCTTGCACACCAACACCAACGAGCAGGGCAGCGAGGAGGAGCTGGGTTTGGAGGCAGGCTCGGGGCAGTGCAAGGAGTGGATGGGTCAGGGCACTGTTCTGAGTGACCTCGGGTCCCATCAGTGCTAACATCCACCGCTGAAAGCACTTCCGAACCACTAAGCCAGTGGGCTATGGAGAAAGGTGCATCACGCTTGTGGTCAGCAAGGAGGGAGGCCCATTAACAGGGCAAGGAGAAGGCTCCAGGCAGCGCCGAGAGCTGTGCTACAGCAGAGCGGGAAGCACGCTGGAGCCTGACGCAAGAAGTCAAGTCTGGAGTAGCAGAGGGAGCTGAGGGCCACCAGAGCCGCCTGCGGATCCCAGGCCTGAAACAACACATGGCTGACAGCTGCTGTTAGAAGGGCAGTACATGGCCAGCGTGGCACAGAGGGACAGGGTGGGAACAGCAGAGTGACCGATGTCACTGCTGACGTGCCATGGAGGAGCGGTGCCAGGAGAAGGTTGAATACTGCCTGTTCTCACGATGCCAGCGCTGCTCTCTGCATTGGCTCTTTGCGCACTCGTTTCTGCAAGATTCAAGTATTTCCTGCAACTGTAGCTGGCTCTAACCAGGTTAATACAGGGGCCTTCACCGCCCTCCCCTGGGGTCAAAGCACAATCCTCCGCTACAAGAAGTCAAAGGGCTGTCTGTGTGAAGCAGCACCAAGGAACGGAAGAACAAGCTCAGATTTTTCAACAGCCAGATGGAGTGCAAGGCTCTTCACTACTCCTCACACCTGGGCAAAAGGTCCTGAAGCCAATAAGCCACAAGGTGGTAGCACCATGGAGACTGGGCACACCACCCAAGGCTGGCAAATCTTCCCAGTGCCCTGTCAGTGCAGCACAGCCACAAAGAGGCATCACAGCAATAGCACCAGAGAACCACAGCTCAGAGCAAGGGCAGACACTTCTCTGTGCCAAGGTCCTAGAGCCCAGCTCAGCTAGAATGGTGCCACAGTGGGCAACGGAGCTGGGGCCCCTCACACCTTGGGAGTGCGTGTATCTAACAGCCACCAAGCCCAGCATGGATGCTCTTTGAAGTTCAATGTGGCCTTCATTCAACTTGGCTTCATTCCCTTCCAAAGCAGATTAAGCAACAGTATTAAAAGATCTTTCAACCCACAAAGTTCAGTTGGATTCATGTTCCTGTGCACGCCCTGGGAGCCAGCCCTGACGAGCGTGGGACCAGGAGCAGCATAGAGGAGGGTGCTTTGGTCTGATGACCGGCCCACGCAGCAGCCAAGCTGCCCAGAGACAACTAGGGCACCTGTAATCGCATCTCCCTAAGGACTGACGGCAAGGGGCTGTCTGGGGCCACACAAGGCACTGGGCAGGGATGCGTACATTTGCAGGCTTCTAAGCATTTCCTGTCGATACACGGCAAGGAGTAAAGGAAGAATGTGCAGAGAAACACCTCCTACCTACAGCTTCAGAGAGTCCCTGCCCGCTGTATCAAGGTGTCACTGAGTGGTAGGGGGTGGGGGACACCAGCAAGCCATCAGCATCTGCTTTTTTCTTCTCCTTAAATAATGGGTCCTTCTCCATTGTGACTCACATGAATATTTCAAACTGCCTCATCCTGTATTAGATTTTTTTCCCCTCTCTGGCTGAGGTGGGAGGCTCTAGCTTACAGATGCCTCCACAGCCCTTCCAGGAGGAGCTGAAGACATTTGGGGCATACAAAGCACTGGGGCAGCCACAGCAATCTCAGGATAACAGGATGGAAATATGTCAGGGCTCCAAGCAGCTCTGCCTTTGGGAAGCAAGTACCCTGCTCACTTGTATGACTGTACTTTGATATCCCATGAACACAAGTGAGGCAATACTGTGTCCTACTTGTACAGGATGAACAGGTTCCCTATCCATCACCACCAAGATAGCAAGCAGAGTCTGCCCCTCCAGCCTATACCTCACTGCAAGGGCATCTAAGCACCGTTCCTCTACATCTACAAGTCTCTAGGTCTGTTTGGGCATGGAAGTGTGAGGAGAAGAAACACTAAATCCTCAAGAGCAGATATTGCATCTTGAACATATCCTCGCTGGTTTTACTTACTGTAAGGCCTATTTCAATGGAGGGCAAGCGCACAGGAAGAGAACTGGGAATTAGATATGCTGATATGCTTTCCTTTCTATCAAAGGCCCAAGATCCAGGCCCTGCTGGGGTGGCCAGACACCACCAGCTCCCCTGGGTACCATTACGAAAGCCATTCCCTTCTCTGCTCCTTTTTCACTTGCCAGGGCTTTTTAAAAAGGCACTGCTCAGGCTCTCCCCAGCTCAGCCTGCCTCCCTCCAAATGGAAAATCATCCTTTGTATTTTATAGCACTTTTGGAAGAGAAAAAAAAAAAACCTGCTTTTGTTTTGTTTAACTTAAACAAAAGTTCCAGGAGACCCAAGCAAGCCTCACAAAAACACCTGAGGAAAGATATGAAGTGTAGGAAGAAGGGCAGTAATGCACTCTGAGATCTAGTCCTCCAAATCCATGAGCCCTCCTGAACATAACATTTATGTCAGCTTCTCTGTGACCTCCAGATCTGTTAAGGAAAAGCCTTAAAAGCAGCCTCTGGTTTGGCTGCTGCTCCTGGCAGGACCCTCACTGCCAGACGAGTCTGCATCTGGACAACGCCTTGTCTCCAGCTCGGGTTCTACTGTGTCACACAGGAAAGATGACAATCCACCCTGTCCTACATGACTCCTCAGGGAGGCAGAGGGAAAGCTACAGACCAAGGGAGAAAACCAGGATCTGGTGTATCCTAAAAGAGAGACAGGCTATCCCAATGGAGGCCAGAATCACACAAATGAAAAGCATAAAGGGAACAAAGAGGGTTGGCACCTACGTGGTAACGGGTAACCACAGACAGGACCCCAGGGCTGTGGCTGATCCCCCTTGCTCACCTTTTTCTCATCTCCCTCTTGCAGGAGCTGGAGGTGGCTCCTCTTCTCGCTGTCCTTGCGGAGGGAGCTGTTCTGGTGGTGCGGCAGGCCCACCGGTGGGGACACGCTCCGGCCCTGTGGGTCCACCCAGGTGTAGATGTGGTTGGTGACATAGCCCCCGGGGATGCGTCCCACCGAATGCACAGAGAGGTTCAGCTTCTTGCAGCCTTTCAGTACCTGGAAGACAAGCCAAGGAGAGGAAGGAGTTAATGCCTATGGAGGGGGAAGGACAATCTGCCTAGGACTCTGGGGTGACATGGCTTTGCTCTTCCTTTGTGTTGAAAGATCTCAAGCTACTCTGCAACCATCAGCTGAATGACTGAGCTACATAAAAAGCTAGTTAAAGAGCTGGGATTTTTCTATTCTTTTCTCAATAGTAACAGTGTTATGGCACAGCTGCTGCTGCTGCCGCCAGAGAAAATACACTCTCCATCGGCCAGAGAAGGAGCAGAGAGAAGCAGAGCACAGAAGGCAAGGTGGGTATGCCAGGAAGAACCCCAGTATGGGCTGAACCCGAGACTGAGCTGCTTCTGCAGCTTTGGAGAGGAGTCACAGCAGGACAGGGATCAATGCCGGAGCAGAGCAGCACTGTTGGTCCGCTCAGCTCAGCCCCAAGCTCTGCCATTGGAAAGGCTCTTGATGCCTTCAGTGGACATCGACAACACTCCCAGAAATTCAGCCTCTCTCGCCATTTCATTACCAGCTGCCTCCCCAGCACAAACAGCCAATTAATGAGTACAGTAATTAATAAATAGTGACATATATTTAAAACAGCACACACCAAGATGACCTTGAGATTCAGATAAGACCATTCACAATTGCTCCTCTGCTCCTCCAGCTTCCACTGTGAGGAGCTGACATGGGCTTTACAGTAAACTTAACACATAGTCCCTGGGCACAGCTGTAAGCGCTGAGCCCTTCCAAGGCCTCAGGAACATCAATGCTCTGGAAAGAAGATGCTTTGGAGGTGGGTTCCCCCCCCTGCATATATATGTCCTTTTGATGAGCTGCTCCTGCAAGGTCTCCTCTTCCCACTGAGCAGAGAAGCCACCGAGCAAAGCTTGTGACTGGGAAGAACTTACACCAGCAGCTCTTTGGTAAAAGAGTAATATCATCAGTAATACTGGGCTGGCTGGATCCCAGCTCTGACCTGGCAAAACTCCTGTCCCTCCCTGCCAGAGCTAGAGAGAATCCAGCTCGCCAATTCCCAGTTCAGCATCTCCATCACATATAGCAATTTGGCTGCAAGTTTGTCACGTGCTGCCAAGGTCATCACGTGTCTGGAGAGCTTAAGCAAGGACTGCGAAACCAACAGCCCCATCAGAACAACTGCAGAGCACTTCCACATGCTGGGTTGCTCACTACCTCCAGCCCCTGGTCCCCGAGCTCCGCCGGTCCCTCAAACACATCGCCTGCTGCCATCTCCCCCTCCCTGCGAGCATGCGGAGCCCAGCCTGGCTGGCAGACAGGCAGAGGTGCTCACCACATTCCAGTCCTGCTGGCATCAGGCCAGGTCTCACTGGGACGATGGAGATATTTGTGAGCCCACTGTCCACCCCAGGGTATCACGGTGTACAGGGCCCATCCATGCTTCAGGGCGCAGTTCAGCTTCCCGACTCAAAGCCCCTTCATAAGCTGCCAGCCAGGCTCAGGATGATCGGAGCTCCACAGCAATGAGTTGGGGGGCAGAGAGTCTTCTCACCTACCCTGGAGCTACCAGTGCAGAGTGACCCCTAGGAGATGGGGTACAGCCCTCCCCCCCAACATTCTCCATTCATTCAAACAAGAGCCGTCTCTAAGAAAACCTCTTTTAAGCCTGCATATTGTCATTTACTTACCTAGGTATCTAGACAGTAAACAGCACTAACAGCCCCACGAGCAAAGTCTCGTCTCTGAATGAGGCTGCAACCTCTCATCAAGCACAGGCAAGTGATGACGATAATCAGCGATGTGTCCAACTGCACAGGGTTACAGTCCTCCCTCTGCCACCAAAATGCCGTGTGATCCTAACCAACGCTTGCACTCCCACACTTTTTCCCCTCTCCGTGGAAGCGCAGGCTCTCTGTTTGCACCGATCCTGGCCGTCCCCCACCTGTATACGTTCATACAATGCCTCAAAGCCAGCTACTGAATGTCACTGTAATTTAAGGAAGGAGCAAAGAAAAAAACCTCATCCCTGAGGCCAGGTCAAGAGCCCAAGCTGCCCTCTCCCCACCTGATTGTATTCACCGCCACCCAGGTCCCAAGCAGGTCTCTTCGGGATGGACGCAGGGATCCCATTTGGGATCCCATTTCCTTCCTCCCTCGGAGCACCCATCCCAGCAGGGGAGCGGGGACTGAAGTTAACCCTCCAGGGTTTCTACCACGCAGGAGATGCCAGGCGCAGGAGAAGCGACCACGCACAGGCAGAGCCCTCAGCTCTGTGCCGGGCACCGGGAGCGTTCCCAGCCTGAAGGCTGGCAGCAGGCAGAGTGCTGGCTGCTCCTGTCCTGCCTCAGCTAAATGTCATCCCCTGAAAGCACAGGAACAGCAGCAGAGCTGCTCTCTGGAGGCACAGTAAAGTTTCCAGGGATGAGAGGCCAGAGATTTACAAGGGACTTTTTATGTCCCCCTACAGCTCCCTTGACAAGGCCACCAGGAGATGGGATCTCAGTCAACAGGGAGATGTTTTATGCATGAAGGTGACAGCAGAGAGCCAGGAGGCGAGGAAAGCAGCTGTCTGGCTCAAGGCAGCAGGCTGGGCCAGGGCTCCCCAGCAGCCTTGGTACAAGAGGAGACAAGAGGGGGGAGTGAACAGAAGCTGGGGGTGCCCATTGGGATGTTGCCTCTCCCAGCAGAAAGCAGCGAGCAGGCTGGTGGCACTCTGTGTAGTCCTTTAAACATTTACTTAGGCTTCTCAAGGACTTGGCAAGTGAAGCAGTTTCCCACCCAATACATCCCCACTGCTAATGCCTATTGAAGAGCTAGTGCAGGACTGTAGCAGTACCCACCAAAACTCCCCTCCCCACAGGGCCTCAGGACGCAGCTCTGTTGCTGTCAAGCCACCTGCACTGGCAGGTGACCTGCACCTTTTGGGTGATCACAGGTGGGGGAGGACAGTAACACCCACAAAGGACTTACCTGACCACCGCAAGGCAGAGCAGGACCATCCATGCGGCTCAGTGATGGTAAGCCACTGATACTGACCTCAGTAGCTGGGGATTCCAGTTACCTGCCCTTGCGCGAGGTACTAAACACGCTCAGAGGGATGGTGCTTGCCTCAAGAAACGCAAGTGAGAAAGAGCGAGGAGAAAGGGGAGAAGCGAGGCAGGAAACACCTCGTCCAGGGTGACCCCACAAACCTGAGAGAGCTGGTGAGAGCCCCTCTCTCTTGGCATGGTGTCACGTCTACTCAGTGACGCTGCCCCTGCGCGTGGCCGAGTCTCCGTGCCTCCTACCGCAACCTGACCTGCTTTTACAAGCCAGGCTACACCCCAGCCCCCGTCTGCTCCCACCCTGCCCCACGCGATTCACAGCCTGCAGCAGACACCCCTGCCATCACACGCAGCTTCGCTACAGCCGCCGGCCTCTCCGGTTAAACTGACTCTTCATCAGCTTTATAAACCATGACACAGCAAAGGGCCATGACCCAAGCAAACCCTTCACCCAGCTACAAGCTGGTGGAAGAGCTATAGGCCATTGAGCACCCCCAAACCACACAGAACACACGTGTACGGACTGGCATGCAGATGTATACGCTGTGTGTAGATGTGTAACATGCCATTGCAGGCACCAGAGACACACACACGTAGGTAAAAAGCAGTAGCTGTTTAAAAGGACACAGCAACACTACAGAATCATTTAAGAGTTAAACAGCTGATTTTTTCCTTCTAGAAGATGGTTTCCCACAGCCTTGTTTCAACATGGCCTTCAGCCATATGCTTAAATGAGCAAGCATTTAAGCCTCTGCCTAGAACATGCTTAAGCATAGGTCTGAAATTCAGCTGGTGAAGCCCATTTGTAAGCTGAATCTATCTGTAATCTGAGTCTATTTATAAGAATAATAAGAATTTTGACTCATGAGCTTGCATGAGATGATTTTTAAAGGTCCCTTCCAACCCAACCTATTCTATGAACTTGATTAGACTTTTTATTTTTATTAATTTTAGGAGAAGCCTAGGTTTGTATCAGCTCAGGGGGTAAATCCTTCTTCAACCGACAGCACAAATAGGCTGAGGAATCTCTGCATTTCCCTTCCACTGGAAGCACATCTGTGCTGGTAAGCCAAAGCTCCTGCCTGTGTAAGGGACCTAGTGTAAGAGCCAGAGGTTGAGGAGCACAAGGCTTGCTCAACACCAGCCGTCTCCTCCCACTGGCCACCACAGTCTTGCCAAAAATCACAGGACAGTCAGCACAAACCACTTCCCCACCCAGTGACCATTAAAGTCAGTTTTGTTCAAATATTTGAGCTTCCTTTGTTCATTAGGCAGCCACCAGCTATTTAAATTAAAGCTGACACAGCTAGGAGAGGAGACGAGAAGAAAAGCGGTGTTTTCCCTCAGAATAACAGCACCACACATGCTCCATAATGAAGCACAGCAGGCACAGGAACGAAATCTGGCACAGCCCTATAAAACCTTTGTACATCCACACACTGAACTAGACTTTAACAAAGCACTTGGCATGCAGAGCTGCAAAGTGAAGAGGCATCAGGTGAACCAAATGGGAGAAGTTTCCATTGCACATCCAGAGACAGAAACCACTATCAGCTGCTTTGGGGAGCTTTAAGTGAGCAGAGCTACTACTATCCATTTTCCTGCACGGGAAGAAATGCTGCACTTCCTGCTCTGTGGGGTTTTTTTTCTGGCTTTACCAAGGCTGGTGCATCTGTTCATGTTCTGGTTTGTAAGAGTGCCCCTCCTGGGAGATGAAGTCTGCTACCTTTGGGGGAAAGAGAGGAAAAACAATGGTCCCAGTGGTTATTAGAAGCGATGTCTGGAACAGGACCTGCTGGGAGAAGGCCGTTCCCTGGAAGTGGTGCAGTGGTCTTGTGGGGAAGCCCATGGGAAGGGACTATCCCTGTGCTGCGCAGCCTGTGACTCACCTGTTCCACTGAGGCCTGTTCCCATCCTGCATCCAAAACCAACCCCACAGTGACGTGTGGGGCTTAACCCCTGTCCCCACCCAGCACCCAGAAGCCTACAGGTCAGCCAGAAGAAGCCCCAGCTCAGCTGCCATGCCAGCAGAGCCAACAACCTCCACTGGCCTTTTCTATTTACCACCCCCATGCTTTGACAGGGTGTAGCCTTTAGAGCAGGAGTCGAAAATCTCCAGCTGCTACAGATCCTGCCACTGACTCCTGCCATAGTAAGGAGTGTCTCATTTTTCAGTGCCTCAGTTTCCCTGTATTGAGGCGACAAATCGCCTGCTTTTGGAAAGAACACTGAGGCAACCCCAACAGCAAGTCCCCTCCAAGCTGGTTCTTCTGGATTTTCCACCCAGGCACAGAAGACAGACCCAGGAAGGCTTTCTCACCAAGCTTGGAGCACATGAGACAACATGTGCCCTCAAGCAGCTCCTTTGCTGTTCCACCATATTTCATCCCTTCGGTTCTGCTAACACACATTTCCATCAGGCTCTCAGCAGCTTTCAGTCTGGAGGAAACACGGTTGATTTGACATCCCAGAGAAGTTTGCGGGTAATTTTCTCATCCACTGAGCATGATTATCCAGCACCTTTGGAAAGTTAGCAGCACACGGTAACAACTCTCTCCTGCCAGCTGCTCTTTAGGTTGCTATGAAGTGCTTTGGGAGAAGCCTCCCTCTAACGGATGCTCTAGCCCTGACACCGGCTCCTATGAGGAATCCAAGTGACCACCATAGCAGAGCAGTTGCCACAAATTTCTTAACACCATCTTGGTTCTGACAAATTTTACTGCTACAGCACTGGGAGACAGAGTAGATTTAATGAGGCTATTTATGCCTGCTACTAAGGTAATGAGGTGCAGCCTGCTGCTGCACCACCACTGCACCAGGGTCGCACCACCCGCTTTAAATAGAAGCAATAGGTCTGGGTGAACCAGAGGGCTGCGGAGCGCTTCACGCAGCACCACTCCTCTCCAATTCAGTATGCAGCTGTGGCTGGGTGCTAGAGTACCCAAGGAAACAAGTTCAGAATGAGAATCGAGGTAGAAGTCTTGACTCTAATAAAAGAGAGTGCTTTGAGTGTAGAGGTGCTGCAAAAATGGAAATTGTTAACAGCCATCCGAGGCGGCAAGAGCAAAGGCTAATGGGCTGGGCTGGAGAGGCAACGGGCGTCTCTGCAGGCCCTTGGGGACACACCAGTGCCAGGGACAATGACAACTGCGTTAAAAACAGACGACTCAGCAGCTCGGGCAGGATGGAAGGTTTTCAAGCCAAGGATGCAGCAAGAAAGCCGTTCACCACGGGGAGAGGAGGTGCTCAGTACCCGGGCATCAGAGGACACAACAGCCACTGCTGCTCACCAGAGCCAGCTCCACTCGCCTTAGCCCCCTCCTCAGCAAGAGCAGAGCGCCTCGTTCTCCAGGGACACGGTGCAGACAGGAGTCCTGGCATCCCCTGGGAGCAGCCAGCAGCCGGGGCAGACTTTGTGCTGACGGACAGACCCAGATACAGCCGCTGGCTGCAGCTCTGTGGTGCTGGGACCATTGGCCTTCACTGCCCCCTCCCAGCAGGGGCAGCTGGTGCTGGCTCTGCTAAGCCAGCTGGGAGCCCTGGGCCACAGGCACAGCCAGGCCTGGCGATTCAGAGCAGTATCCAAGGGCAGATCCAGCCTCAAGGCTCCTCATCTTTGTCCAGCCATCCCAGCAAGCAGCGTTACTCTCTCCTCTATTTCATTTTAATTTAGTTTCTCACGGATGGTGAGAAGGGGCTAACTGACAATCTGGGGATCAGAGGTGCTAATCACTGATGGACCCGGGACCCACACAGGCACCTCTTCAACACACCTTTCCCTGCCGTCGCACAGCTTTGTCCAACAGGGACAAAGCAGCAGAGGGCAGGACCCATTTTCCAGCTGGTCTCCCTGAACATCAAGCAATCAGCAGGAGTTATTTTCCAGCCCTATCTCATCAGCTTCTCCCAAACTGTGCCTCCTGGAATGTGTTTGCAGAGGGTCCCAAAACCCCCCTGAATGAAAGGTTTTGGCCCAGATGCACTGGCCCCTTGGTGCAAGGCGGGTTTACGACATGTTTCCACCACTGTACACTCCTCCCTTGTAAGCCTTCAGGCTGCTGCTCGAACACTGAGCACTTTGCTTTTCCCCACTCCCCGCGAGCTGCCACAGTGCCAGCAAGCTGGCATGAGTCTACCGACCTGGATTTTGCCATCAGACCTATTTATAAAGCAGCAACAGCAAGAGGGCCAGCACCTGCCCACACAAACAATACACTTCCCATCAAGCATGTCACTCCAACTCCCTGGAACAAAAGGAAAAGCTTTTCAGGCCAGAGTTTTCATCTAACATAAAAAGCGTGGGGTCCATGGAGAGAAAGGATAGGCTCCGGATAGGAATACTACAAGGGAGAACTTCTCCCTGACTGATGCACAGGTTGTCTTGTGTCCAGTGGCTGCAGAGATGCCACCACAAAAGCAACAGCATAATTCATCCTGCAAGCTCTTTGGGAAAGCGTGTTATTTGACAGGCATACTGAACCTAACCCATTTGCAGTGGACCATTAAATAAAATAACTCCACCTCCTTAATCCCCTCTGCAGAATTAGGCAATGCAGACTGCATCTTTATTTCCTTCCTCAAGCCATTTCAGGGACTTGCTACATGTTGTTCAGTGCTGCTGCGGTTCACTCCAGACTCAGATAAAATTTGGCTTTGCCCCACGTATAATGCGTTGGAAGATCGTGGTATGAAAGATTTAACACTGGCACCACAGTGTGCAAGCACACCTGCTAGAAGACAAGCTTACGGAAATAATTTAGTTGAATCTGGGGATCACTGCCAAAACATTTAGCAGGGGAACAGTCACCAATTGCCTAGAAATAATATTAGAAGAAGAAAGTGCCAGAGAGAAGAGCAGATTGACTCCATAAGGCCACTGATCCCCTGACAACACACTATTTAATTATCTATGAAGTCCTTTGAGAGTGAAGTAGATTGCTTAAAATAATAAAAAAAAAAAAGGGAAAACCACATCTCATGTACCCACACTTATTAACTTAAAAAAAAAAAAAACAACAACACACAACACAGCATGTTCTTTGCTAAGATCAAGACTGACAGCTGCCACCCTGAATCCCACCAGTGCCAGGCCGTTCTTGCCCAGCACGTCTCACATTACTGGAGGCCTTCCTCCCCTGCCTTCAAGCATTTTCCCCATGTTCCTTCCACTTCTCGAGGGCGCCGAAAGGTTAAAGGTTGTATAAAAGCATCTTCCAGGCCTTCAAAAATTACCCCGGTAGGAACACAGATGTCAGAAATCAATGGCAATTAATCACCAGCATTCTTCTGGCAGCCTGAATAAAATGCGTCTCGTACGGATACAGCCCACTCACCTTCGCCACTAATGAAATGAGCAATCTATTTCAATTCATTCCGTTAGTGGGTAGATCACAGTTTGATACAAGAAGCATTAACTATGAGCCATCCTCCCCCTTGCAAGCTGCTTTCTTCCGGCAATAATAGACTCGCCAGAGCTGCTCGGCTTCTGGGGCTGCTCAGATAATGGGTGTCCAAGCACTCACCACATTTGCAAGCCACAAAGGTCAGCACGCAGGTTACCAATCATTGAAGTACCACACAATTTTGCACCAAGCCCCCCAAAAAAGTAAGGCACAGACCTGGAAAAAAGCTGCGAAGGGAAAAGAAATGCAGAGAGACCACAGGGGGGAGGCAGAGGGAGCTTTTACAGCATGTTCCAGCAGCGTGGAGGGAACAATTTGGAGAAGTTTGTCTAACTGCTAGTTCCTGCCCTGTCCTGGGGTCTTCTTGCTGGACCCAGGTGGACTCGGGTAGTTTTAAGCTTGGGGTCTCAGCCAGACTGAGCAAAGCCATCTCAGCGCCAGTGGGAACGATGAAGGTCCCCGTGTCTGCTACGGAGGGGAGGGGGCTGCAGGGGCAGGACTGCGAGACCTGGGAGATTGACTGAGCCATGGCAGCTAAATGGTTCCTCCGCCAGCGGAAACGACAGAGCAGGAGGCAGCAGGCAGAGGCACTGCCTGCCTGCCCCCAAAGGCTTGCCCCAGGAATCCTCTGCAGGCAGGACAAATATAAGACTATTACAGCTCCCACTAGACACCTTGGTTAAGGCAATTTTGCCAGGTGCCGTACAAACACAGAGGGAGAGACTGGCCCCTGCCCCAGACCGCAGCCATAAATAAGATGCTTTGGATCAAGTGTATCCCCTCCCCGTCTTGCCCGAGAAAGACCAGGGAACTGCTTCGGTGCGGAGGAACCAGGAGACTCACCTACACTGCTGCACGCAAACAGCTCGTCCCCATGCGGCGAGGGTGTGCGGCTGGGGCAGGCACGAAGAAAACGGGGTATGAGAAAGAGGTGACGCTGCGGCAGGGAGAGCGTGAGCTAGAAGGAGGGCTGACGGGGAGCTGAGGCACTCCGGGTGGAGTGCTGGGTGAGAGGAAGCCGAGAGGGAAGCAGCAGGTGACGCAGCACAGGGAATGGAGGGTGTTAAATGGCCTCCCCGCCAGGAAAAATAAATGGCAATTACTACAGGAGGCACAGCCCAACCTCTCCCCCTCTCCCAAGGCAAAGGTGACAGCAGTTTGGCTTTCAAATAGTGGCACTTATGCAAATAAATGCTAATTGATGCATAATTATGGCGATTGCACACATTAAGCCCCAAGGCATCAGGAAGCCCGCGTCCCTTCCACCTGAAAGGTCAAATGAAATCTTAGCTCCTGGGCCTTCTCCCTAACCCCTCCAGGGCTGAGCCCCCCCATCCTCGCCTCAGGACAACAGCGCTGTCACCTCCCACTCCCTCAAAGCTGGTCACTGCCCAGCGTATCCCTCAGGCAAGCCCAGGACAATTTTAAAAACAGCAGAAAATTCCACAAAGCTTTATTTCAATGCAAGCCTGGAGAGCTGTTTAGGTGCTTTCTGGGGTTAAGGGGGGATGCATGAGGGGAATCTAGATCAAAGCACTCCCCGTCCCCTTTTCTTCTTCTTTCTTCTCTTTCCACTCCACACCAAACAATGCTGAAAAATACCATGTGAACCACCAAACCCATATTGTCTCAAAGGGGTTGGTTACTTGGAAAAACTGGCTTTGAAGGAATCAATGGGGGGAGATGAGCCAGAGCCTTGGCTAAGCGCCAAGGATACCCACTCAGTGCCTGCACAACGCAGAGGCCCTTCCAGCCTTCCCGGCCAGCACATCCCACCCCAGGAGCCTCAGATGCAGTTTCTGAGTCCAGCAACAAGCAGCTGGCAGGAGCAAAGCTCCTCCAGGCTGCCCCAGTCCCTGCTCACCTGTACTTACTAAACACTTGGTGGTCCGTGACAGAGAGAATGCACAGAGTCATCCAGTCAAAAGAAACAAAGCCAAATCATTTCAGCAGACACACTGTCGGTTTAAGCGAGGGGATTTAGAGCCGAATAATTCTCCGAGCAGACATGGCATTGGGAAGGTGTCAAGAAAATCCATCATCTTCCCTGAGGACAGAGGAACTGAGTAAAAGATATTTTAACTCACCAGCTATGCTGTACACGAATGCTTTTGCTTTCTTCTAATGGACACTGGAAGGAAAAACAGGCTTTTATCCTTTGGGTTATCTTCTCAATTTCTCTACTAAGGCAAAACTGTTTATTTACAAGGAGCCCACTAAATAACATTTATTCTCCAGGAATTCAAGGATGCCCTAACAATACTAACCCTGATGAACAAGCCAATACCCATAACCAAGTACTATCATCCTTGCGTTATGAGGAGAGATTAAGGCCTTCAATCTAATCTTTTGCATCAGTATAATGTCATTTGATTTCATTAGGGCTGACTGTGATTTGCTGGTGTAATGAAGGGAAACAGATGACTAAGTAACTTGCCCACTGAGGGAAATTAGTGGCAGAACAGCAAATATAACCTATTCCTTACTCCAGTACAACAGCTAAACCCGCATTCCCACAGATGCTCTCTGTACGTGCAAGTTTACCCCCTCTAAGTCACACGTGGTATTAATTTGATCAGCTCAGCTTGCAGTGACAATGGAGCATTGCCTCTTGGCCCCGCAGTACTAGTCCAGCACCCGAGCCGGCTCCACCGCACGCCATCGGATCTGCTTGCGAAAACAAGATCATCACTTGCCAGATCTACGCCCTGTCACTGCCATGAGCCATTCCCCTTAAAGGGCATTAAAACTAATTTAAAGTACAGATGCTTCCAAGTGCAAGAGTGACCTTTTCTCTCCTCCTTTTTCCTAGAGGGGGATCTTGGTGACTTTACACTTCCCACCCTCTCCCTCTGAGCTCAGCTGCCTACAGAGGTTAAAATGGAAACTGTCTGCAGGACAGAAAAGCAGAGCAGAAGCCTGTGGCAGTGCACAGCACCCATGCTTTAGGCTGTAAGTGTTTTTTTTGTATGCAGCTGTTGAGGGTTTTTTGTTTCAAAGCAGACTCAGAGACCAAGGAATAGGTTACCGCTCTAACTACTGGGGTAAATGCTAGTCACATCCTTCTTTTCCATGCTCCATCTACCCGAGATCCCTTGGGAAGGCAAGAAATTTCTAGCCTCTGGATCAGCCAGTGACTTCTAAAAATACAGAAACACAGAGACAAAAGCAAGCAGGCATTTAAAGGAACAAGCCTGATATCTTTACAGAATTGGGAGATCAATGCATTGCTCTCGCTCCTCATTGATTCCCAACTATAACTGTGTGTGATGGTCCACAACTCCAAGTACTTGGAAGGGTTAAAAACCAACCAAAGAAACCAAGCTGCATTCATTCCTACTAGCTGTTACAACACCTGCACAGTACAGTGGTGATTACTGACTACAGCAAATAAGCAGTCTCAGGCAATGATAATCAATTAATTGGGCATCACAAGAAACAATGAAATGAGATTTGCTTTCTTGTAAGATGCCTGGAAGGTAAAATTGCTCTAAATATGCTTCCAAGGCTCAGGGCTGCATGTCTCTTGGGTCATTTCTCAGCGGTCTTTTAACAATACCGCAAGTGCCCAGCGCACAAGCAGCTGGAGCCCTTTCTACCTTGTACAAAACATTACGGTCTCTGAAGAGATCACCTTGTTTGCAATCATGAAAGTCCAAATGACGAGAAGAGAACATAGAAAGAATTTTAATCTCCTTTTAATTATTTTTAAATGCTCACTTGACACTATAAGAGCAGCTGATGGCCAGGCTGGTTTGGAAGGAGTGAAACCCCCCGCCGGAGCAGAGAGCCCGTGGCGGCGGGGACGCGACGCCGCTCTGTCGCAGGCCAGCCTTCCCAGGCAGGGCTGCAGCGGGGAGCGACAGAGCCCTGCACTGCGTTCTGGAGACCTTTGCCTCTTTGCCTCGTCCGTAACAGATCTGCCTCACCAGAAGCCTTCCCCCGGCCACACCACGCCTGCCCCAAACCACGCAGCTTCTCTCCAAAGCCTCTCTGAAAAACCCAAGACAGTGGACTTGAACTACCCCGGTTCCTTCAGAATAAACCCAATGCGAGTCCATTGACTGGCAAAGCTACCACAGCTTTACACCAAGATGCAAGAATCGTGCTCCCTCAGACCAATGCATATAAATTAGTCTAGTTTTGGCGATTTTGAGCAACCTCATCCAGATTTGCCCAGCTGTCAGTATGAACAGAAAGACACAGTAGGGCAAATAGTGGAATCAGCGCAGTTCTTCTGAGGCTGGTGTAGCTCACTAAGCCAAATCCTCAGTCGGGAATGAGCCATCAGAGTCCTGATACTTCACACTTTCTCTTCTCCCCTTCCTCCCTAAATTATTTAAATTATTATTAGGCATAAAAACCTACTGCAAAGCAACAGAGGTAAGGGGTGGCCAAGAAAAGGAGTGTGAGTTTAATGCAAACCCCAGAGTAGGTGAGAAATACCTTCCTGTGTAACGTTTTGATGGTCTAAACCCACAAGCACCTCAATTTTAACTACTCTGGACAAACTATTACAGCTTATCAATACAAACTTTCAGCACAACTGCTACGGTATCAACAGCGTAATAAATGGCAAGGCTGATGAAAGCCAAGCAAGCTCTAAAAATATGACAGACAGTAACAAACTTCTTCATTTACACTGTAATTCAAATTACAGGGATCTTTCGCTAAAGTGCGCTCTTAAATGCTGGAATGATAGAGCTATAATTGTAATGGAGTCATTTAATTTTGATTTGGATGAAACAGAGAGCACGAGGCAGACAAGGCATAAAACTCCACTACTCACATAAAGGTTAAGAAGCTGGTCATTATGTGAATTATCAATTGGAGTGTTTAGGTAATCTTGTCATTTAAGTCAGAATTCCACTTTTTATCTAATTTACACTAAAATACCTACAAACCCCATTGCACTGGTTGCAGGCCACCAGTCCATTTTCATCTGGGACAATGCACAGCTCATTACTTTTGTCTTCTTTGCCCAGTGTTGTGGCAGTTTTCATTTGGTGCCATGATTCCACTTCTGGTACATCATGGCTCTGAGCAATGCCTGAAAATACAAGGCAGAAGACAGAAATTGCTCCTATGCCAGAGTCAGTGCCTCTCTCCTCTGTGAGAAGAGTGCTGGAAATGGCTGGGGTACTCCTGCATGGCCAGACATGCCCGAAAAGGTAGCAACCAAGCTATCACGATTTGTAAAATGAATGCAGTAACTACTGCGTGAACGCTCTTGCAAGACTGCGCAAACAAGTTAAGACTACGTATTTATTCACTGCTCCATCTGAACAGCTGTCTCGCTGCTCATATTCACAGCTAGGCATCTCTGAGCACCCTGACAGACAGAAAGTTGACTTCTGGTTCAGTAAATTTGTCAGGCTCACCCTGGAGAGCGCGATATGCCTGGAGCAAGCTGGGCCAGCAGTGGAAGAGCCTTCCTGATCTCTGCAATCATCTTATGCCCCGAAGAACGAGCTTTGACAACTTCTCTCACAACAACATGTTCTGCATATTATGAATAACAACGCTGTCCTAGACAGTTTCTTGCTGCAGGACAGTCAAGATGGAAGTGCAGCACAGGAACATGTTCCTTCTCAGATAGATGGAGAGCCAGACCATCACCACACACAGGAATGGGGGCCGTGCTTTAATCAGGCAGCTTCCTCACCACTTCTACTCGTTTAAAGCAGACAGACAGCATTTGGGAGACCGAGCTACACAGCATGGTTTTATATTAAGAAAGCCTCTCTCTGCTCGTGTTTTTCCCCTCTCTGTATTTGATCCCAAGTACAGTGTACACATCAATTCCAGGACCAAACCTAGCCCTGGTACAAGTCTGTTTATCCAATGTTTCTCTCTCCACCACAGAGCAGACCAAGAGACATCAGTGAGGATGTCAGGACACAGTGAGATTTGCTCTGCCCAAGACCAGACCACAGCCAGCGGCCTTTGCAGAGCTGTTAACACATCAAGACTGAGCCCGAGATCCCAGGTTTCAACGGGAAGGAGAGAACAGAGGGTCAAGCCACCCTGTGCATCACCCCCTCTTGTCCCTGCATCTCTGACACCCTGCAAAATGTCCATAACATTAGACTGAGGTGTTTGTATTTTACCCCGAGGGAAATCCTCCAAAGACTGCCCTTTGGCATCGCTGAATGCAATCTACTCTTCATCCCCCCCCACCCCCAAATGCAGCATGCACAGACAAAGTGGCATCTGCTTAATTAAAAAAAAAAATCTCTAAAGGAACTATTACAGGCATACTGTAAATCACTCCGCGACTCTTCCAAGGAAAGTGTTTCTACCAGCACTATGTGGGTCACAAAACCCTTCCCAGATGTAACACAAGTCTGGGAGCTCTAGAAGGTGCCAGCACAGCCCAGGTGCATGATGAAACCGCTTGAAGAAGTTCAGCTCACAAGCAGACAATTTCTAAGATTCTCTTTCATATCAAGAGCACGTTAACAGAACATAGCTTGTCACAGAGCAACCCCTTGTCAAACTGCATCCTACAGGAGTTATTTCTGTGCAGGAAGCACTTAGTTTCACTCAATACTAATAGTGTCTAAAAGACATCACATACATTATATTAGAGAACAAACAGAAAGTGATATGAATTACCCAGCAGAGTGGGTTGAATTAGTGATGAAGTCATTTAAGAGACCACAGAATCCCTGACACCTGGATTCTACCCATCCCAATGCCATAGCCAAAATATGGCATTTTTGCAGTCTTCAGGGCACAAAATTGCAGGCTAACTTCTGAAACCTTATGCTATTGTTGCCCTATCATTAGGTAACAAAAAAAAAAAAAAGAATTCCTACAAATATTTTCTCTGGTCTCAAGACTACCAGGGACTCATTTACAGCCAGGAAGACATGCCTGTGCCAGGGGCACAGATTTAAAGATGGGGCCGGGAGCACGCAGGTTGGCTGCGAAGACTCTGTTCAAAGCCGTGCAAGATGAATGCA
This sequence comes from Phaethon lepturus, assembly GCF_000687285.1. Lineage (NCBI taxonomy): Eukaryota > Metazoa > Chordata > Aves > Phaethontiformes > Phaethontidae > Phaethon > Phaethon lepturus. Next base: position 50,056 of record NW_010540711.1, read on the forward strand.
GTATCGAAGGAATGCACCACACGAAGCAGGCTGTGAACAGGAGTGCTTTGACTTGTTACGGAAGAATTAAAGCACTGCAAAACAGCTTGTCACCTCGGATCCCTGCTCTCCACACACTGCCTACAAATTGTTGCCCTAAAAGTCAATTCTTTAGCTCAGTCTGTGCCTGGCATTGCTGTGCCATGGGAACGCTCCAAAATGAGCCCAACAGCCACAAGAACACCTCTGTGAATGGTATGGGTCACTCCAACATGGACTTTGCCTCAAAACAGCGAGCTTCAGGTGAAAACCCCAGTTTACGGAGCTCCCACACTCAGCCTTACGTGAAAGCTCTCACTGATAGCACCCCTGCCGTTATGTGCTACCACAGGTCCCCAGAACACATGGAAACCGTGTTGTGCTACGAGAAGACCCGGGGGCACCTCAGCTGCGTAACCGTTCTCCTTCTCCCCGCACCACAGAAGGAAAGGGAGCGGGATCTGCTCCTCCTTTCGGCACTCTGCAGCCCGGGAGAGTTGTTTTGCTTCTCCGTGCCTCAGTTTCTCCACCTTTGGGAGGAGAAAACAGGGTTTAGCAGCTAGAGTAAATGCCTTAAAACCCAGCTCAAGCAGATTTCCAACTTCCACAAGCCTCCCA